>NC_039358.1:197579547-197630044 GCF_003573695.1 Papaver somniferum | reverse complement strand
AAGAAAATAATTCAGTCAAATAACAAGAGCTGAAACCATGCCTAGAAGAGAGAAAAGAATCCATTAGGGTTTAACCTTTCATTCATCATCTCCATTGTTATGTGTTTGAATCATTGTAATATTTGTAAGAACATAATATTGTCAATATAAAGTCTCATTTGAAGATCATATCTAGTGTCAAAAGGTGTATAATATCATTAATGTTTAAGTTTATCTCCATGACTTAGACTTTGTGTTCTTATCACTTCATCGGGTGTAGTTGTGGAATTTTTCGCAACTACATTTTGGCGCTAGAAACAGGGAGGATTATTCCTCACCTGCTAGTATCCAGTTAGAAATCATCACCTGTATAAACCTGTTTATCATCCTACCATCTTCCTATCCACCATGAGAACTCGTCTACTTGTTCTCACCCTCTCAAAAAACTCCTGACCTTTCAAAACACTGTTTCTCCTTACACTGGATACCCCAGCCATGCAAAGAGGAAGTTCTGGCAGCACACGCGGAAAAGAACCGGCTTCCGTATGGAAGACCCGCAATATTAGACGGAATGGGTTCAACCGTATGATCCAGAAAGACCAATGATAAACATCAAGTGGGGCGATGAGAGAAGAGAAAATCAGTCTCACTTCCAAAATCGAGATGAAGAGATCTTTGCTCCCCAGTGCGAAAATAAAACACGATTCACTACGGGAAAAATATACATCTACAACTGGAGATTTACAACTCTTCGCTAAACATCGTAGAAAGTCCTATGTTTTACAACTGGTTTCAAAGGAAGATTTGTCGTAGATCATCACTGCCAACCCTTAGGAAACAAGGGGTTACGCTAAGAAAACAAACGACAACTCCTTAAGCAAAAGAGTTGTGACGACATTTAGCTATAACAACTCTGTTCCATAAAGGTAGTGACTAAGCCTATCACAATTTTCACAAGACTTGTTGAAGAACACTAAAATATGATGATGAAAAATAGTATTAGAGGGGAGATTCCAACATGAACCTACAGCATGGAAGTCTAGCTCATCAACCATCCTTACAGTTCACAAGTTTTGTTTTTTTGTTTTTTTTTAATAAAAACGGATAACAACATTTATAAGTGTTGTTGAAGTAAAAATATAGAATGTTGGAAAAAATGAGGTTAGAGGGGAGATTCGAACATGAATCTATTGCATGGAAGTCTAGCTCATCAACCATCCTTACCTTTCACAAGTTTTGGCTTCTTTTTTTTTAAATAAAAATGTATAACAACACTTATAAGTGTTGTTGAAGTAAAAATATAGAACGTTGGAAGAAATGAGGATGGGGGATTTGATCCTCAGCCTCCTGCATGGAAGTCTATACCACTAACCATACCTACACTATCACATGTTCTGTCAAGTTTGTGGTTCTTTAATATACTAACTTTATGACAACCCTTCGTAAGAGTTATAAAACAAAATGTAATGCTCAAAAATAATGCTCAGGTGACTGAGCCGCAAACAGCGCGAAGCCTTCTCTGTAAACAATTAGATACATTCTTCTCCGTAAACAATCACATACATTCTACAATGACAATGCATATCATTTCATATCTATAAGTTGATGAAAGCATGGGCTGAAATTGGCACTACATAAGCCAAGTACTTCTCAAACTGCTCTCCTTTTTCTTGGCAAAATCTGCATATTCTGCAATCAAAACAACTTCACCAAAGAGGGTTAAGTTTAAATATGTAACTTCCATTTCAAAACCATAACTCAAATTTCAAAACAATAAGTTCCAAAGTCAACACATATCTTCAGTAGATTACAGATCTGGGTTACATATCGATTTGGTAACAGATCTTTGAGAAATTGGTGGAGGTGGTAAGTCTTCAAATTTGTGTATGATTACTTGTTGGTGATGATGAAGTTGGTGAAGAAATTTCCTGAGATGATGAAGCCAAGATCGATGTAGGGAGAGATGAAGACGCTACTCTGTTGAAGACGATGAAGTTAAGGGGGAAAAAAGGATAAGGAAGGAATGGATATGGAAGGAATGATGTTAAGGAAAAAGAAAAAAGAAAATGAATGGACGGTTGTAGATGAAATGGATGGATTCGTCGTTCTTTCCAAGTCTCTGAATAAGAGTATTCAACTCGCGGCACGGTTTCGATCTCGGATCCTGGTACGCATACAATATGCAGAAATAGAGTTTGTTTAAGGTTTCGTAGAATATTCCGAAATAATCTTACATGTAAATGGATGGATTCGTAGTTCTTACCAAGTTTTTGACTTATAATAGTCCACTCCCGGCCAGGTTTCGATCTCGGAGCATGGTACGCATACAATATGCAGAAATAGGGTTTTGTTTAAGGTTTCGCAGAATATTTTGAAGGAATCTTACCTGTAAATGGATGGATTCGTTGTTCTTACACGGTTTCTGACTTAGAGTAGTCCACTCCCGTCCAGGTTTTGATCTCGGAGCCTGGTATGCATACAGTATGCAGAAATAGGGTTGGTTTAAGGTTTCGTAGAATATTCCGAAGGAATCTTACCTGTAAATGGATGGATTCGTTGTTCTTACACGGTTTCTGACTTAGAGTAGTCCACTCCCGACCAGGTTTTGATCTTGGAGCCTGGTATGCATACAATATGCAGAAATATGGTTTCTTTAAAGGTTTCGTAGAATATTCCAAAGGAATCTTACCTGTAAATGGATGGATTATTCGCACAATGGAAAGAAACATAGAAAATGTTGATAGAAGAACGAATCAACCTTACACAAGAACATGTGTGGTTAATGATAGAAAACCAGAACCTAAGAATAAGGATACGAGAATACGAATTAGGAATAGAATATGTAGAAAGTTATAGAAGATCTGTAGAGAAAGAGGCATAGAAAGACAAGAAAGGACGAGGAGCAGGCAGAAATTTATTGAGCAAAATGCCCCAGCCAGGGAGAAGAGGATGTAGGACGAGTAGGAAGGCATTGTGTCATATCAAACAATGGGAAAAGATGGTCCGACACGAGAACCACATCCGAATCATTATAAGGCAAAATCAAGGAATCAATGACGTACCAAAAGCTATGAAAAGAAAGGACGGAAGATCGCGTACAAAAAAGCTGAGGAAAGCCTGCGAAAATGATAAAGATAACCTCGCCGAAAATCAAGCTCTTGTCCAGACATGAGAAAAAGAAGTCACCTGTCGCATTCCACTCACTGCGCGACAACTAATTATGAAAAGAAAAACGCCTGGAAAGAACAAAGGGGAAGAATCAAGTTGTATATCTATTCAAAGAAACTCAAAAATGAAGCAAGTTCTTTTGATAAGCAAGCAAGCAAACCAAAGGCGAAATGAAAGCAATACGACGAAGTTACAAAAATTTCCGTAAGACCTCAATAAGGGGTAGCGAGATACTACTAAAACCTCTACCTAGGGAGGCTCGGATTACGGTTGTGGCGTGTCAACTTAGTTCGCACTACTGTGCGACTGAAGGACTGTACAGTGTGTAAGAGGCGACCCTTAAGCCCTAACGCGCGCCATAACTGGTGTATCCTGGGAAAGTTACTTATTGGGGTGAAAGAAAATCCCATCCACTTGAGGCCACTGAGAACGAACCAATCAGCGAATAAGATCTCCAGTATGGGGTGTAAAAGCAGACCAGTGGAGAAGAAGATGGCCCGGCCCTGTGATACACCCGGTCCAAAGAAACCCCACCTAGGGTGTGATCTCATGCCTATTAAGCCACTTAGGCGAAAAGCATGGGGTTGCAACAACACTGGTCGTTGAATAACTGGATGGGAGGAGACCAACTGAAATGGTTAGGGGTGACTTCCTTGAAGCGGCGATTCAGGGGAATATAAATGGACGACACCCTCCACTAGGGAGCTGAATTGTATCAAAGACGGCAATATGTGTTGGGGATTTTTACTCACGGGAATATTTATTCCTGGTATATTGTCGCAGAAATAACATGAGGAGGTAAGAATACTAACACAGTTAAGGCGAGATCGATGGCCAATGACTCGCAAGAGCACATGGAACTGAGATTTCGTCGCCCAATAGGTAAAAGACCCTACTCAAGGCGACCATAAGTCCTTTAAAGTTCTATGTGGGGAAGGCAGTAAGACCTTACCTAGGAGGAAGTTAAGACCTATAAATATCAAGCAAGTATAAATTATCCAAGATGCGCGACGGGAGCTAAAGACCACACTGAGGCGAAAGAAAAATCGTACTGCAAGGCGAACATGAACAAAGCATGCACAATTATTTTCAGCTAAGTACCGGAACTTGAAACAAGGTTTATTGTTCAACATGTTGGCGCGACTATACATATTAATACCTCACATATGTCATCCTTCGCATTAGAATCTTCAAATCACATAAATAAGCATTCTTATTCTCTAGTCTTCCTAACATAAAGTCTTTAGATCCTCGTAAGTACCGCGCTTAAGGATATAGTCTTCCTTCAAAGATGGAAAGTAGAGGCAAGTATAGGGATGTTAAAATTCACATGCTTCCCACCTTTTCAGTCAGACACCTTAAAGATGCACCTTAATTAGCTAGGGTACAATCAGAGAAAGAGCGCAAAACAAGTAACTTAGTTATATACATGCATCTAGTTCAATTTTTCTAACGCAGGAAAGACATATCCCGACTTCATCAAAAACTCAAATCATGCTCCCCCAAGCTTGGGAGCGCCTACCAAAACATACAGTAAAAGGTCTCAAAAGGAGAATACAACTAAAAGGCAGCCCAATCACAAGAAGAGAAGACGTCAAAGGAGAATTAGTGGTTCCACGCTGTGAAGAGTCCAAAGCGCCACCCTGAGAAGATGAGGAAGATACTTGTTGGCTCTCCCTTACAGCCTGAGACGGTTGATGATCACCTTCGACATCATCTACAACAGCTTTATCAGCTCGGTCAGCTCCACCTTGTCTAACGCCTTCTAGGAATTCATACTCAAATTCTTCGTCAACACCTTTACCATCAGAAAACTCCTATTCATCACTAAACCCGAGCTCAACAACTTCATCCGAAGGCACGGGAGCGCCAGGGAATTCTCTAGTAGGAAGACCATTCTCAGTGGTGAGAAGGTCGGCGGTATCCCTATCAACCTTGTTACACAATCTCTGCGCTTTGCGGGAAGCATTGACAAGTTGGGATGTAGGATCAGAATCTCGCAGCAATAATGTCTCAGTGGAATTATCAACAACACAATAGTGTCGCAGAACAATTTCAGAAATGACATAATAAACGACGTCAGCTAAAATCATGAGAAAAATGTGATGGTCCTGCGAAAATTAGAGAGTTTGCGAGAATAACATTTGTAAGGATGCGAGAATATCGCAAGACATATCCGAAAATAAAGGACATATTAGCTGTCATCCACTATGTAATTCCCTATAAATAGCCGCTCAGTTGTAAAGGAAAGGGAGAGATCTTTTTCTGAGTGAGAAGCAAGTAAATGGGAGAGAGAAAATCTAGAGCAGTGGTTATTCTTGATTCCTTTATCTTTTCTTGTAAGATTGTTCTAAGATTGATCAATAAAATTAAGATTGTTAATCTAAAATGAGTTGAATGTTAATGAAATCTTGTGAGGGGTGTAGTGTAGGATTTCCTGCAACTACATAATGGCGCTAGAAACAGGGAGGCTGAAGATCGAAAGTTGAAGATTGTTGTTGAGATTGTTCAAATCAAGAAAGTGATTAAACAAATCAGTGAACCAGTTAAAAGAAAAATGATTAGAGTCAATGAAGATGACAAAAGATTGGAGTGTGATATGATAACAAAAACAATGGTTAATGAATTCCATGAAAACATCAAAGGAAGGATACATAAACGAAATTTTGAAGGAAGGAAGGTTATGGCGGTAGAAAAGACATCACCCTTGAAAGATTGGGAAAAGCAAAAAATCACATTCATGGCGGTAGAAATACCAAAAGAAAATTTGAACCACACATCTCCATTGGTTATTACAGTTCCTATTACGCGAAAAGAGAAAGGGACAATTACAAAATCCATGGAAGAATGGATATTGAACAGAACTTTAGTCGATACAGGAAGTTCAGTGGATATAATATTTTATCATGCGTTCAGGGGAATGGGATTTAAAGATGAAGAAATGTCCAGTTCAACATATCTTGTGTTATGGCTTTGGAAAATCCACAACAAAACCTAAAGGAGAAATAGTGGTACGAATTCCACTAGGAGAGATCGAAACACACGTGACACTATGCGTGGTGATTATGGAATCGCCATATAATATGTTGCTAGGAAGACCGTGGATACATGCGATAAAAGTTGTAGTATCAACGTTGCATCAATGTCTTAAATTCCCCACACCAAATGGAATAGGTGAAATCAGAGGAGATGTTGAAAATGCAAAATTATGTCATCAAATTGAAGTAAAGCATTATGAAGGACGAGCAAAAAAGAAACAATTTCGCAGAAAGTTGGCAAAGGAGGCAAAGAAAGAAGAAGAATTTAGAGTATACACGATAAGGGCAAAAGAAGGCAGGGGAATACCCAGCGAAATTTCGGAAGAAGGAGAATGACCGGTGAAAACAATAAAAGAACCAACACCAAGGGGAGAACCCAAGTCCAGTTACACTGCCGCAGAACCAACAAAAGAAGTAAACGTTTGGACTATAGAAGAACCTCTAATATTGAGAATTGGAACCAAGATGGATGTAGAAGAAGAAGAAAGAACTGTTAACCTTTTGCGAGAATATAAAGACATTTTCGCATGGAGCATGGACGAGATACCAGGAATAGATCCATCAATTGCATGTCACAAGTTGGAGATTAACAAGAATGTGAGACCATTTAAACAAAGAATAAGAAAAATCGCAACAGCTTACCATTCTCAAATAAAAGAAGAACTACAGAAAATGCTTGATGCAGGAATCATAAGAGAAGCTAAATACCCAGAGTGGATAGCGAATATGGTCATTGTTCCAAAGAAAAACAAAGGAATAAGGATTTGCATAGACTTCACTGATTTAAACAAAGATTGCCCTAAAGATAGATTTCCGTTACCAGATATTCCTCAAATGGTGGAATCCGCAGCAGGAAATGATAGGGTATCGTCTTTAGATGGGTACAAAGGATATAACCAGATCCCTCTCGCTGAAGAATATCAACAGCATACTGCTTTCTTCTCCCCTAGAGGTTTATATTGTTACACGAAAATGCCATTTGGTTTGCGAAATGCGGGAGCGACATACCAAAGAATGGTAGAGAAGGTGTTCGCGAAATGGATACACAAAACATTAGAAGTATACGTGGACGACATGTTAGTAAAGAGTAAAGAAGCCAAAGACCATATACAGGTCCTGAGGGAGATTTTTGAACAAATGCGGAAGTATAACATTAAACTGAATCCTGAGAAGTGTACTATTGGAGTTGCATCGGGAAACTTTTTAGGCTACATTGTATCGAAGGAAGGAATACAGGTTGATCCAGAAAAAGTGCAAGGAGTTCGTGACATGCCAACACCAGCAACAATAAAAGATGTACAGAAGTTGAATGGACTTTTAGCTTCGCTGGGGAGATTCATTTCGCGATCATCAGAAAAATGAAAATATTTTTTCGATATACTCAAGAAGGGTGCGAAATTCAAATGGACTGATGAATGCGAAAAAGATTTTCAAGGGATCAAAGAACATCTTATGAATATAACTATTTTACAAAAAGCAGAATCAGGAGAAGAATTATTAATCTATCTTGCGACGACATCGCATGCAGTAAGTGCCGTGTTATTGCGAATAGACGCAGGAGTGGAGAAACCCATCTATTACATTAGTAAAACTTTTAATACTTCCGAGAAGAATTACTCAAAGATTGAGAAGCTAATCTTAGCATTAGTTTATGCATCATTTAAGCTCCGCATATATTTTCAAGCGCACAAGATAAAGGTATTAACAAAAGTACCAATTGAATCAGTGATGAAGAATTCAAAAAAGATCAGGAAGAGTGGAGAGATGGAATGCACAAGTAGGCCACTTTGATATTAAATATGAAATTTTGTCTTCACCAAAATCACAAGTTGTTGCAGATTTCTTGGCAGAATTTCCTTTAGAAGAAGATGAAGTGGTAGAAGAAATGATAGATATAGAAGAAGAACATAGAGATCCAAAAGAATTATTAACAAGACCAAATATATGGGAGATATTAGTAGATGGATCATCAAATGGAGAAGGCAATGGAGTTGGAATTGTTTTAATTTCACCAGAAGGAGTGAAGATGGCTTTTTCATTCAGATTGGAATTCGCATCCACTAATAATGAAACGGAATATGAAGCTGTGATACATGCCTTAAAGTTCGCAATAGAAATGAAACTAGAAAATGCCAGGATCACTAGTGATTCGCATCTAGTTATTCTCCAAATAAAGGGAGAGTACACTACAAATGAACCATCCTTGAAGAAATACAAGAAGATCGTTGAAGAATTGTCAGCGAAAATCCCAAAAATAAAATAGAGGCACATTTCAAGGATGGATAACAGACTCGAAGACGCATTTGCTTTCATCTCAAGCATGATGAGATATCCAACTGCGAGATGCATAAAAATACAAACACTTATGTCACCATCAATCAATAAAGAAGAAGAGAAGTGAACGTGATGATAATAGACGGTGAAGAAGAAGAACAAACGAACAATATCGCAGATTGGAGAACAGAACTTCATGCATATTTGGCGAAAGGAGAAACACCAAGAAATATATTGGAAGCGCACAAGTTAAAAATCCGCGCAACAAGTTACGAATTAAGAGATGGGATGCTATACCGAAAATCCTTTAATGGACCATCACTCAGATGTTTGACACGAGAAGAAGGAGAAAAAGTGCTAAAAATGTTACATAGTGGGGATGCTGGAAATCATAGCGGAGGAAGATCTTTGGCACATAGAGCAAAAATGCAAGGCTATTACTGGCCATACATGCACGAAGATGCAAAACAAATATCAAGACGTTGCGAAGATTGTCAGCGGCATGGAAAGAAAATACATGCACCTGGAGCACCATTGTCATCTTCAACCAGTGTGTGGACTTTGGAAAGTGGGGCTTAGATATTGTGGGGCCATTTTTACCAGGTTCTGGACAAAGAAGATACTTAATAGTCGCAACAGATTATTTCACAAAATGGACAGAAGTGAAGGCAGTACAGCATATTCGCGACAAAGATATCTTTACATTCATATTCGAAAATATCATTTGCAGATTCAGAATTCCTGCGCAGTTGGTATATGATAATAGGAAACAGTTTGAAGGACAGAACATAGAAATGTTACTTAATGCATTTAAGATAAAATGTGGAAAGTCTACTCCTTTGTATCCACAAGCTAATGGGCAGGTAGAGGCAACAAACAAAACAATTGCAGATATATTAAAGAAGAAATTAGAAGGACATCATAGAGCATGGTGCGAACAAGTACATAATGCAGTATGGGCTTATAATACAACTAGAAGAGAAGCTATTGGAATGTCACCTTTTTGTTTAACATACGGAGTTGAAGCGGTGTTACCAACAGAAGTTGTTATTCCGACAAAAAAGAGAGAAGCTTGGGAGAAAAATATTAGTGCGGGTTTGATCTTAAACAAACTTGATGAATTAGAAGAAAAAAGAGAAAGAGCTTTACAACATATGGAGAATTATCAGCGAAGATTAGCCCGAGAATATAATAAACGTGTCAAAGTACGCGAATTCCAACCAGGAGATTTAGTTCTGCGAGAAACACCAATATATGAGCGAGAAAATGGTGGAAAATTAGCAAAAAAATGGGATGAACCTTACATCATTAAGGAGATAGTTGGAACAGGAGCTTATAAATTAATGGATCCAGAAGGTAGAGATGTTGGTCATAGACTTGACAGACCATGAAACAAATTGTACTTAAAAAGATATTATCCGTAAGAAGCTTTGAGAAGTTATGGATTCTGAAAGAATAGTTGCGAGATTATTCATATCAAAACAAGATCACGATGTGCGAAACTTTCGCATAGATAATCATAGAACAATGACACAAAAGAAATGGGCGAACCTTTATGGCGTACACCCTAGTTCGCGAATAAAATTTCGCAAGAGGCAAATGTAAGACCTAAAGTACGTCATATAAGGGGGTACCTGTTGCATGGCTCAGGGAAAGGCTACACCGACACCGGAACCTGATTCATGGAGATTTGGGGTCAATAAATCCCATCCGGGAGAGGCACCTTGGATTCTCAGCTTAAGCATATGACTTAGGTTGGGCGACTAAGGTAATAAGGACTCTCCCAAGGAGTGAAGAATCTGATCAAGGCGCCGAGGTACACGGTTGAGTCAAGAGTGCCAGGGGCGTCTGGAGCGTACCTTGCCATTCTTGACAAGTCTTGGCTTATACTGCACTCGGCCTGAAGAAAACCCCACTTAGGGTGCAGTCTCGTAACCATAAACCCTATAGGTAAAAGGGATAAGAGTCTGCGAAAAAAACTGGTTGTTGTTAAGATTGGATGGGAGGAGCTAACCTTGTGTGGTAGAAGTACGCCTCCTTAAAGGGGCAACCAGGGGGGAGATAAGGGCGGCACCCTCCATTAGGGAGCTGATAAGTGTCTTAAGACGCAAATGTCATGGGGATTTTACTCGCAAGGGTATTAAGGCTTGTCATATTTGTACAACAATCCTGAAGAGGCAATAATACAAAAGAAAAAGATAAGACGAGATCAATGGGTTTTCGCATGAAAGTGCGAAGACGTCCTGCGATTTCGTCGCAAGACGGCAATGTCATGGGGCTTTATTTTCACAAGAATATTTAGGCCTATCATATTGTCGCAACATTCCTGAAGAGGCCATAATACAAAAGAAAAAGTTAAGGCAAGATCAATGGGTTCTTGCAAGAAAGTGCAAGAACGTCCTGCAATTTTGTCGCAATGACAAGAGGTGGCATAATAAGACCTTTAATTAGGAAGGAAAAATAAGACCACATGACAAAACAAAATATTTATAAGTATTCATAATAGATCATTTCTCGCAAGAAAGATAATGAGAGGCAAGTATGGGAATCAGTAAACAAAAGGCATTATCTTTCTCACCAGCAAAATACTAAAAGGGAAAATTGATTCCAAAGTTGATTGAAGAATATTATTCGCAAAAAATAATAAAGATGAGACAATTCAATAAGATAGAACTAGATAAGTAGCTCATGCTTCAGTATTAATTCCAGTAGAAGGAGATAATAGACGTTCTTCGCCAATGTTCTCATTATCGCCAACCTCTCCTTCATTTCTATTATGATCTTCACCAACAATAATTCCTCTGAGAGGGACTTCTTTTTCGCCTCCACCTTGATTATCGCCAGCAATTACTTCTTCAGAAGAGAATTCTTTTTCGTTTTCATCTTGGTTAGCACCAGCAATTGCTTCCTTAGAAGGAATCTCTTCTCCATCTTCCAAAAGACTATTCTCTTCACCACTTTTATAATCATAATCACTGTCAGCAGGACGAGGAACTTCATCATCATATACTTCCAAAGGTTCGATTGATGTAGGAGGAAGAGATTTAGAAAATAAAATATCATTTACAAGGACTTCATCCCGGAGATGAACTTGACGAAGAAGTGCTCTCTGATGATTCCTATCTTGAATATCCTTAAAGTAAGCAAGATAATCAAGTCTTCTTTCTGCTCGGTCGCGAGAACCAGTAAGGACAGAGACGAGTAGTGCATTTTCTTTGCGAATTTTGGCATATTTAGCCTCCAAAACAGAAATGGAGGAATGAAGATTTTTCTCAGACTCTGCGAAAAGTAGAATACAAAATTTCAGTAAGATGAAGAACTCAAAAAGATATGACAAAGAAAAGATAGTTAAGGCAGTCAAACTATTATGACTACCTTCCTTTTGCGAAATAAGATGTTGAATCAAGGTCAGACAACTATTCTCCCAACGGTCCATCGCATCATAAAATTTATCTCCAACTAAACCTTTAAGTCGAGACTGAAGATTTTTCTCTTTAGAGATAAGAAAGACATTTTTCTTCGCAAGAGAAGAATAAGATTCTTCTAATTTGGAATATTGTTCTTTAAGTTGATTCGCCTTTACACTTAAATCTATTCTACCTTGAATGAGTGTATCTCTTTCAGCGATAGATGACTTTGTTACTTCTTTAAGTTCATTTCTAAAAAAGCGAAGAGATTGCTCTTGGTCATCACATACTTTCTGAAGGATACTAAGTTGTTGCGAAGATATCGACATCTTATTTAAACAAAATTCGTTTCTCTTGAGATACGGTTTTATTCTCATCTGATAAAGATTCCATCCCAAGATTAGCTTTAGTTAAAGTATAAGAGAGGCGAGATATTTCATTACTTAACAAATCTTTCCTCCGAACTAATTGGGTATTTTCATTGGTAAGATTATTTATATGATCAACAGAGTATGAATAGAGGTTATCTAATTGGTTATATTGATCCATCAAAATCTCTTTATCAACACGGGCTTCTTCAACAGCAGATTCAAATTGATATCTCTCCATTATTCGTTTCTGGTTTAAGGCTTAACATGCGAAAGAGGGATTTCAAGGATAATTCAATATGGAAAGGATAAAATCATTAGAAATGCAAATTGAAGACATAGATAAAGAAATCATACCTCTCAGTTCATCATTCTTCTTGCGAAGATTGTCGCGATCCAGCGAAATATTCTGAAGCTTTTGATTTTCGAGACGAAGAGCATTACACTCTTTTTCCAAAGCTGTTTGCGAAGCAGCTCTGTCAGAGCCAAAATACTTACTCAGAATTTTGTAAATACCAGACTTGACAGGATCAATGGGAGACTTCTTGCCATCATCCAGGACCTCAGACAAAACTTTGAAAGCAATATCTATTCCTTCCACGGTTTCTTTCGAAAAAGGAAGAGGCTCAGATAGAGAACTGGCAATGACAGAAGGATGAGAAACATTATCAACAGGAGGAGAAGAAGTTTCATTTACAGAAGGATTAATAAGGGGGTTTTCAATCATTAAAAGGTCAGTTGAAGAAATGAAATCTGAGGCAGCTTTTTCGCGAATTGAAGATAATGGTTTAACTTGCGAAGATGTCGCATGATATTTAGAAGAGATAAGTAAGTGGAATGCAACAAAGGTTTCAACGGTTTTAAGGTGGCGAGATTTTTTGAGAGGTTTGTTGGCATCCTTATCACCCTGTGAATTACAATCCAGATAAGAAACAGAGGCAAAAATATTGTTATTAGAAAAGAATAATGTTTCTTACTACCTTCTGATTCGCAGACTTTCTTTTGTTTACAACAATCTTTTGCTGCAATTTAGGAATATTAGGAATCTGAACCGTAAATTTGGTGTCAGAGGCGTTTTTGCTGAAATAACAACAATATGGGAATTACATAAGCAACATCATCAAATAAAGCAGTAAGCAAGATCAATTTCAGCAAAACCCATAAGAAAGAAAAAAGAAAACTAACCTCGACGAATCCGTGGAAAACACCAGCAGGAGGATTAATTCGTAAAAATTAAGAAAGTTACGAACAGTGAAGATCTTCAGAGGGAACAGTATGGAGATGAAGAAGAAATAAAAAGAGTAAAAGAAGAAAAGTTGCAATGGCAGAATTTACGGAAGAACAATAGAGTTGCAGAGATGAGAGAATAAAAAGAGAAGAAAAAGTAAAAAGAAAATGGAAAGAATAGTAAGAAAAATATATAGAAATGATTTTATGCTCGAAGAAATAAACACCATTAATACGAAAAGACGTGAGCGGTTAAAAAGCAGCGGTTACAGAAGACGTGTCAAGAAATAGATGGAAGAAAGGATACGTGTGATAAATGCAGAATATGAAGAGATGAACAGTTGCGGCATTTCTCACATCATTCTCTACTTCGCAGAGAAGATATGAGAAGAGGAAAGATGTAGGATCAGAATCTCTCCGCAATAATGTCTCAGCGAAATTATCAACAACACAACACAACAGCGTCGCAGAACAATTTCAGAAATGACATAATAAACGACGTCAGCTAAAATCATGAGAAAAATGTGATGGTCCTGTGAAAATTAGAGAGTTTGCGAGAATAACATTTGTAAGGATGCGAGAATATCGCAAGACATATCCGAAAATAAAGGACAGATTAGCTGTCATCCACTATGTAATTCCCTATAAATAGTCGCTCAGTTGTAAAGGAAAGGGAAAGATCTTTTTCTGAGTGAGAAGCAAGTAAATAGGAGAGAGAAAATCTAGAGCAGTGGTTATTCTTGATTCCTTTATCTTTTCTTGTAAGATTTTTCAAAGATTGATCAATAAAATTAAGATTGTTAATCTAAAATGAGTTGAATGTTAATGAAATCTTGTGAGGGGTGTAGTGTAGGATTTCCTGCAACTACATGGGATTTCTTGCGACGCTTTAATAATACGTACCTAGACTCCATAACGTCCCTATATCGCTCAGCCTCAGTTTTGACGTGAAAAATCTCATCGTTTGCCAAAGAAAGTTTCTCAGACAGATCAGTAGACTGATGCGAAGAAGAACCTTCTCCACTTTTAAAGATCGTCAACTCTTGCTGCGACTTCTCAAGTTTCTCCATCAGAGAACTCAGCTCTACCTGTAGGATCTTCTAATTCTCTGCAAATAGAAAAATATATTGGAATGAAGAAGACATTTAGAAGAACGACAAATCACGAAGCTAAGATGAATCATTTAAGACACCTTCTTTCCACATAATTACAGAATCTAAAACCTTTTGGTGATGCTCTACCCAACTAATGTATTCAACAGTTGTAACCCTATTTTCCTCAATCTCTCCTAAAGCCTTGTCAAAGTCATCAATGCCTTCAATCCTAAGGCGAGCCCGAATTTTCTCGAGAATCACGCGAAGTTTGTTATTCTCCCTTTGACAATCTTGGAGATCTCTCGTCCCATCCATAATAGCTTTATTCTTTTCACTAACTAGGATCGCCTTCTCATCGTGCAATTGATCAACAACACCCCGAAGATTCCTAAGGCGAGACCTAGATGATGTCACAAAAGAAAACAATTTCCTAAACTCAAACTTAAGATGTTCATACTTTTACCTAAATCCGCGGCGGTAGCAAGATCAGACGGACTGAAGACCTCTGCAAGGAACCTCACGATCCTCAACTAAGAAAGACATCCTTAGAAAATTAATAAAGGAACAAGATAAGGAAGAGAATGAAAACCAACCCGCCAGTAAGTCATTCCTGACTCGACCAGCCTTCACTAAGCCTTCGCTGGTAGCTAGGTATTTATTAAGTGCATCACGTTCCTTTCGAAGAAGAAAGACATCTCCTTGAAGACTTGCAAATTCGGTTTCGAGAGAAGAAGTTCGGGAGGACTGAGCGCGAACCACGTTCGTTACCTTGCGGTAATCCTCAACCTGAGAAATTCTCGACACATATTCTGAAGAGTAACACGTAGGGGTTACAAAGTATTATCACTCACCAGAATAAAGTTATAAGTTACAAGATTTACCAAATAGTCTAAAGCGAGGTGTAGGTCAAAAGAAAGCTCAGATCCAAGATGAAACACACCAGTAGGAGATGGCGAAGCAAGATTTAGTGCTAACTCAAGAACATGAGCAAGACTGGGGTCAGACATAGAAAATTGGGCGACAAAATACATCTTGGAAGTAAATTTCGCAGCAACACCTTCTAGGACAGGCGAACTTTCAGGCAACATCGCTTGCGAAGCATGCCTGAAACCACTTGTTCCTTACCCTTTATCAATGTTCGCGAAGGAGGAATTCGCGATAGGAGCGGCAAAGGTGTTAGCTTAACAGAAGCGGACTCAAGGGTCAAAGGTTTAATAACATTAGCAAAGGGTTTATCTTTTGACGCCCCTCTCGACCTGCTCGTACATTGGCTGAACTTGCTCACTTTCGCCCTATTAGAAGACGAAATGGGAGAATCTTCATAACAAGGATCATTATCTTCGCCCACCAAACCTCCATCCTCTTCATCATGTTATTCACCTTCAGACTCTTCTCCTTCATGAAGAGACTAAACAAACGCGAATCTAATAAGAAAACAGAATCAACTAGGATCAACTATGCAGTGATACCACACATTACCTTTTGGGGACCCGAAGGTCGTTTTCCCAACTTCGCCTCAGCAAGATTTTTCTTTTTCTTTGCAGCAGCCGCTTTCGCCTTATTTTCAAGAGAAACAAGTTCTTTTGATAACTACAAGATCAAAAGAAGTCTATTAGAAAGAGAACCACGAAATAAGATAAAGCAAAGAACAGAGAAGGACACAAACACATTCTTCTCGGTCCGGCCAATTGAACTTTCAAGGACTATATTCAAGAGCGCTAGGCCCTATAAGCAAAGCATCTGGGGTAGCGCGAGGAGTACCATCAGCATTACGACCCTACAAAAGAGGACCCTCAATAACCAAGTAAAACTTCATCCAATTAGGGTCACTAGATCGACGAAGAAGGATGTTAGAATTACTATGATGATCCACGTGCTCCAAAAGGAACTTCATACCGTCCTTCAATTTCGGTCTATTCAAACATATAACCCAGCGCGAGCCATCCTTCACAGACCAATTCACAACGTACTGCTGAAAGAAAGCATCAATGGTATAATCCGCAGGGTCGTAAGGGTCATGAATATCTGGGCAAAGAGACTTTCCAACACCAGTGGCCCGAAGAGAAAATTCCATAATAATGCGAATAGCATCCCCACTCAATTGGTAGACGGATCGATCAATTCTCGCAAGAATTTGATAAAATAAGGGAACCTATGGGTCAAAGAGGGTAAAAGGAAGACCAGCTTTTAGTTTCCCAAATGCAATAGGCATACGAGTCGCACTCCATGAGCCCTCTAAAATCTCCTTCTCACTCAAAGAAACAGCAGGGGATGAACCAGGAGGAACGGTGATCGTAAAGCCCTTATCTTCTCAAACAGTTCGATAGCCTTTCAGAACATTAACCCACTTCTTAGCAGGCTTACGCTTCACCCTGCATTTGTTAAATGGGGATGTTAGAATGGGGGTGTTGAAACTATAACAGAGGCAAAAGAAATATCATAATCATAAAACAGCTAACTGAGGCAAAACTAACCAACCCAGAAAGTGATGTGGCAGCAATAACAGAAGCAGGTACATCTTGATCCGCCATGATATCATAAACAAAGAAACTGAAGGGAAAAACTCGAAAGAAGAAGATGAACAGAGAAGAGAGAAGGAAGAACAAGGAAAATAAAAAAACTTTCATCTTTTACCTCTCTCTTAGACATTTATCCAAAGAGGAGCAGTGAAGACGTGCCTCCTAGAGAGGAAGAAACCGCTAACATGTGTGGCGGTTACGTGGAAATTACGGAAACATGTTGGGTAAAGTAGAGTGATAGGTGTCTAAAACACCTAATTTTATATCTAGTAGTTATGCTTTCTTTGCTAAGTTTTCTTGTAAATTATGTATCTTATGTTTTTTTTTGAGTATTTAGGTACTTTGGAGTCATTTGGAACAAAGGAAGAAGAACAAGGCAAAAAGATGCAAATGCTGTTGGAGACAAAATATTTCTCATTATTTGCTTCTATTTCTTAATTTTTGTCTGAAAAGCATGTCAGCTTTAGTGATGCAAATTTATGTCTGAAAAGCACGACTGCTTTAGTGATGAAGAGAAATTGTAGAGAAAAAGTGGATATGAGAAGTAAGAGACGGTTGCTGTTGGTGGAAGAATTCAAGAGAAGAAAAGAGCGTTCACCCGATTTGAGCAAAAGAGAATAGTTGTCATCCCATGGCGAACACTATCTGGAGCCCAGTCAAAGTTAAGGGGCAACTCTATTTGGAGGAGTACTAAATACAGTCGAGCTGAGGATAAGGGGTTATCATCTGGGTGACCCTTATCTAAAGTACTGGGGTGTCTGAATCTGGCCCATATTACCCAGATCCAGACCCAACTTCTATATCCTAACCCTAACATTTCTCTTCCCAAATCATTAGCAGCTGAAATCGAAAAAAGAAAGTAGCCACTGCTGCTGTTGTTCCCAGAAGAGACGAGATCGAGATGCAGAGAAAATGATTGAATCTGTGATGAATTTGTGGCTAAATCAGAGATGGAAATGAGTCTGAAATCGAGAGATGGGTGAGGGTTCTTGATGAGAGATTGAGAAATTATTGCAGCTGTAAATGGAATCGAGAAGAGCAGAAGAGAAATTGGTTGAATCTAAGATGGAAATGTTGGGGGTTTGCTGTTGATTTTGGAAATGGGTTTACGGTGGTGAAGGAATTGAGACCAATTTGTAGGAAGTTGATGATGAATTCAAGTGCAGCTGAGATGAAGTATAGATGGACCTAGACTGAGCTGATATGAAATCTGTAATGGAGAAGCAAGAGAAATGGAAGCGGTTTTGCAGTTGTGCTTGAAGTTGTTTGAGGTGGTTATCTGTGTTGGTGACAGGAAGTGCAGGTAATGAAAGTAAAGAAGCAGCTGATGTTGAATTGGAGAGAATGGAAGAGCCAAGATGGCGGCAAAGTTATGCACAGCCAAGATGGCTGGCTAAGGAGCTATTATGCACAATGATTGTGCAGCAGAAGATATGGCCAGTGCAAGACTATGGCCTGACAAGTCAGTCAAGTTAGACTCTGACTCAGCCGAGTTGTTTGACTCAGCCTCTGACTCGGTCTGACCTTGACCGAGTTGACCCGTTTGACCGGTGACCGGGCGGACTTTGCCGGTCACCTGAGCCACTTTTCCGGCCAACTTCCGGCCATTTTCGGCCACGATTTGGCAGAGTTTTTACATGGGTTTTTCTCACTTTTGGGCCACGTGGATTTTCATCTAATGGACTTTGAAGAGTTGGACCTAATTTTGGAGCAAGAGGAGCTATAAGAGAGAAGACTTCTACAACTTTTAAGAGAACGTATTATTTTTGGAGCTAAGGAGAGAGCCGCTTTTGTTTACACAACTAGGGTTTGCTTTCGTATTTATTTTTCATCTTCTTTATTTGATTATTGATTATGATGAACTCCATAGCTATGAGTAGCTAAATCTTATATTATTGGTTAAGGATGTAGTCCTATATCTAAAACTTGTGCTTGATTAATGCATTAGTTTTATCTCTTGATTATCGTTCAAATCTCTATTGTTTTAATAATCACATGATTGATGTATTGTGATAGGACTTAGATGTTTGGTTAGTTAAGTGGCCAATTAATTGAACTTGCATCCTTGTCCATAGCTATTTTAGGGTTTTTCATCAAGCGATAACCCCGAATACAAGAGCATGATATGATTACGGTTTGTAGTGATACACTCTTGTAATCATATGTAGAGTTTGACTTTTGTCCGAATTTTCATGCGCAATGTATGACAATTGCATTGATTAGCCTATTTCCAAAACATAATGCTCCTGGGAATTGAACTTAATTAGCGCATGGAGTTATGCTATTCTTTAGGTAGAATTCATATACGCAGATCTAATGTGTATGTTGATGAACTTAGGAAATTAATATATTATCTTGCTCTCTCGATTCTCTAGGATTTTGATAACAAAAGAGATTAAATTGTAATTCTAATCATGAATGCAAGCACTTGTTTAAGATAGAAGATGAATTCCTTGACCAATATCTTTCTCTCATTGATTACATTCTACTATTTACTTTGATTTTAATTTAATTCATATTGCTTTATAAAATCAGAAATCCCCCTAACTGGTTACTTAGGAAATTGAATACTTAATAGCTACAATCGCCTCTCTGTGGAAACGAACTCTTTTTTATCATATACTTTGGGAAAGTGAATTTATTTTGACGCATACGACAGCGATCAAATTTTGGCGCCGTTGCCGGAGAGGCATACGGCTAGTTATTAAGTTTTTAGTTTGTTATCATCATTTCTGCTTCCATATTTGCTTTTTGTTTCTTGTTTCGTTTTTCTTACTTGTTTGTGAGAATTGTTTTTCAGGTACCTAATCCCTGGCTTCTAAAGATTGGAACTATCCAAGGTGCGGGATATCTACTCGAAGAGGCACAATACTCCAACCAAATCAAGACACGACGGAAGAACAAGAGTTAGAAGTGGAAAAAGAGTTACAACTAGAAGAAGAACAAGAGGTTCTGGTTGACCAAGAACCACCTTTTGAAGAAGAAGAAGAAGCAATGGGTGATGCAAATCGTACACTCAAGGACTTGGCTTCTCACAAGTTGGATACACAACAATGGTGTATTCAAACAAACTCTACTTTCGAGATCAAGCCGGGGTTGCTTAGAGAATTACCAAAGTTCCATGGCATGGTGAATGAAGACCCAAACAAGCATCTTATGGACTTCCACACCATTGTCACGGCCATGCTTCCAGCGGATACTGATGCAGATGGTGCAATGTTGAAAGTTTTCCGATTCTCTTTGGCGGATAGTGCTAAGGATTGGTTGTATTACTTGCCCCCCGGAAGTGTCACAACATGGAATGGGTTGAAGAAACTCTTTTTAGAGAGATATTTTCCAGCATCAAAGGCTACTCAAATTCGCAAGGAGATTTGCGGGATGAAGCAAAATATGGGAGAATCTTTGTATGAATGTTGGGAACGATACAAGAGATTGGTGGCAAGATGTCCTCACCACCAATTTAGTGACGCTATGATAATCCAATACTTCTATGAAGGACTCCAAACAAGTGATAGGAATCTTCTTGACGCTGAGGGTGGTGGTGCACTAGTGAACAAAACGGTGGCACAATATAGAGAGTTGATTGAGAACATGGCAGCGAACTCGCAACAATTTTTGAGTCGTGGTTCAGATGTGCTTCTTAGGAGAGTAAATGAAGTGAGCGAGGTTGAAGAACTTCGTCAACAAATGGGTAACATGACAGCAATGATGCAATAAGTTGCAGCCGCGGTGATACCAAAGTCTTTTCGAGGGTATGAAGACCCCAATGAACAAGCTAATGCTGTCTTTCCAAATCAACAAAGACGGTATGATCCCTACTCCAACACTTACAATCCAGGATGGAGAGATCACCCCAATTTTAGCTATGCCAACAAGCAAGGAGCGGTTCAACAACCTACTTTCAACCGTCCGAGTGGATTTCAACCACAACAACAACAATTTCAGCAACAACAACAACAACCTCAAAATCAGGGGTCAAGAATGGAAGAGTTGCTGAAATCTTTTATGCAAAGAACGGAGAGCACGGTTAAGGAGCTGCAAACTCAAGTTGGTTCTATGGCTATTGAGTTGAACCAGTTGAAGGAACAAAATGATGGGAAACTCCCTTCTCAACCTATCATCCCAAAAGAGGGTGTCAATGCAATTACGTTGAGAAGTGGTACACAACTTGTGCAACCCGAAGTTACTGATTCGGGCAAGGTGGAAACACCAAAGGAACCTGTTTTGGAGGAGAAAAATGAGGATTCTCCCTAAACTTCTGAGGTACCTATTTCTAACTCTAAAACTCTGGTTTCTACTTATGTTCCTCCTATACCTTTTCCTCGTAGATTTGCAAATTCCAAGAAGGAGGAACTAGAAAAGGAGATTTTAGACGTTCTCAAGAAGATCCATGTGAACATACCACTTATAGATGCAATCAAGCAAGTTCCAAAGTATGAAAAGGTGTTGAAGGACTTGTGTACCAACAAGCAAAGTCTCAAAGGTAATGAAGTGCTAAGTGTGGGGGAGAATGCTTCGACAATCTTACAACACAAACTCCCATTTAAGTGCAAGGATCCCGGTAGTTTTGACATTCCCGTCACAATTGGTAACACCACATTTAACAAAGCTATGTTGGACTTAGGTGCAGCCGTAAATGTTATGCCTGCATCTATATATAACTCACTCGATCTTGGTCTTCTTAAAAAGGCTGGAATTTTATTGCAATTAGCCGATCGCTCTAATGTTTAACCAATGGGTATTGTTGAGGATGTTCTTGTGCAGGTTAATCAACTAGTATTTCCAACTGACTTTTGCGTGTTAGAGATGGATGAAGGTTCACCAGACTCATCTCTTCCATTGCTACTTGGGCGTCCCTTCATGAAAACGGCGAAAACCATTATTGATGTGGACAAGGGAACGCTAACTATGGAGTTTGATGGAGAAATAATACGTTTCAACATTTTCGAGACGATGAGATATCCTAGTGATGTCCACTCTTGTTTCTCCATTGACGTGATGGATACATTGGCGCAACAAATGTTTGAGTTGAGTGGTGTTGATACTTTGGAAACCGTGCTCACTACACCCATTGATAATGGTTTGGAGTATGGTGATGTGATTAAAGAAACCATTGGTTGTCTTGACTCATTACCGGAAAAATCAGAAATTAAGAATATTTCATATGCTTATTTACCTTGCAATGATGAAAAACTTGTGCCTTCTATTGTTAAATCTCCAAAGTTCGAATTGAAACCTCTTCCAAGTCACTTAAAGTACTTGTACTTGGGTGATAACGAAGAATTACCTGTGATTGTTTCTAATGAGCTTAATGAATTACAGGAGCAAAAACTTCTAAGGGTGCTAAGGACGTACAAGACGGCCATAGGATGGAAAATTGCCGATATCAAGGGTATAAGCCCCGACGTTTGTATGCACAAGATCCGATTGGAAGACGATGCAAAGCCTACAAGGGAAGAGAAACGTCGTTTGAACCCCCCCATGATGAAAGTTGTGAAAAAGGAGATACTCAAGCTTTTGGATGTGGGTGTTATCTACCCCATATCCGATAGCAAGTGGGTAAGCCCGGTACAAGTGGTACCAAAGAAATCAGGTGTGACGGTGGTGGAGAATGATAAGAATGAACTTGTCCCAACTCGTGTGCAAACCGGTTGGAGGGTTTGTATAGATTATAGAAAATTGAATGCCACCACTAGGAAGGATCACTTTCCATTACCTTTTATTGATCAAATACTTGAACGTTTAGCTGAACATTCTTACTATTGCTTCCTTGATGGATATTCAGGTTACAATCAGATTGTGATAGCACCGGAGGATCAAGAGAAAACCACTTTCACTTGTTCTTTCGATAATTTTTCTTATAGAAGGATGCCTTTTGGCTTGTGCAATGCTCCAACTACCTTTCAAAGGTGTATGGTAAGTATTTTCTCAGAATATGTTGAAAACATAATCGAAGTCTTCATGGATGACTTTAGTGTCTTTAGTGATTCATTTGACCTTTGCTTGCACAATTTATCATTAATCCTTGAACGATGTGCTGAGACAAATCTTGTGCTGAATTGGGAGAAGTGCTATTTCATGGTAACTCATGGCATAGTTTTAGGCCATATAATATCTTCTAAAGGCTTGGAAGTCGATAAATCTAAGATAGACCTTATTCGTGATCTAAACCCTCCCACTACGGTGAGAGGGATACGCTCTTTTCTTGGTCATGCAGGTTTTTATCGTAGATTCATCAAGGACTTTTCCAAGATAGTATCACCACTTTGCAATTTATTGCAAAAAGATGTGGTTTTTAACTTTGATGATAAGTGTATGGCGGCATTCAATCGTTTGAAAGAACTTTTGATTTCATCCCCTATCATTGAACCACCGGATTGGAGTAAGCCTTTTGAGCTCATGTGTGATGCAGGTGACTATGCGGTTGTTGTGGTGCTTGGGCAGCGTGTGGGGAAGATACCTCATGCCATTTATTATGCTTCTAGGACACTCAATGAAGCCCAACAAAACTACACAACCACTGAAAAAGAGTTATTAGTTATTGTTTTTTCTTTGGAAAAGTTTCGCTCTTATCAAATTGGTACAAAAGTTGTTGTCTTTTCTGATCATGCAGCACTTAGGTATTTGCTTACAAATAAAGAGGCGAAACCGAGGATCATACGATGGATTTTACTCTTGCAATAATTTGATATAGAGATTAAAGACAAGAAAGGAATTGAGAACACCGTTGCGGATCATTTGAGCCGTCTTGCTGTGGACAAGGAAGCTATCCCATTGCGTGAAAGTTTCCCGGATGAGCAACTATTCTCAATTTCCTTTGGAGAACCATGGTACGCTGATATTGTTAATTACTTAGTGTCTAAACAAATCCCAAAGAACTTGTCTCGTGCTGAGAGGGACAAACTTAAGAAGTTAGGAAACCAATACATATGGGATGATCCATACTTATGGAAACATTGTAGTGACCAAGTAATAAGAAGGTGCGTTCCCGAATCAGAATTTAATTATATCTTGTCTTTTTGCCACTCATATGCTTGTGGAGGACACTTTGGGAGAAAGAGAACCGCTCTCAAAGTACTAGAATGTGGTTTCTTTTGGCCAACTTTGTTTAAGGATGCACATGCATTTTATACCACATGTGATAGGTGTCAAAGAACAGGCAATCTAGTTGCCCGAAATCAAATGCCACAAAATATTATTCAATTTGTTGAGGTTTTTGATATATGGGGAATTGATTTTATGGGCCCTTTTGTCAATTCTAGTGGGAATTATTATATCTTGCTTGTTGTGGATTATGTTTCGAAATGGGTGGAAGCTAAGGCCACCCCAACTAATGATTCTAAAGTTGTTTCAGATTTTGTGCAAGCAAATATATTTGCAAGGTTTGGAATTCCAAGGGCTATAATTAGCGTTGGAGGTTCACACTTCAAAAACAGGTTCTTGCAAAACTTGTTAAGGAAGTACAATGTGTCTCATAGGATTGCAACACCCTACCATCCGCAAACAAATGGACAAGCCGAGGTTTCCAACCGGGAGGTGAAATCCATTCTTGAGAAAACGGTGAATCCAACAAGGAAAGATTGGAGCATGCAACTTAATGATGCTTTGTTGGCGTATAGAACCACATACAAGACACCTATTGGGATGACTCCCTTTAGGCTTGTGTATGGTAAACCTTGTCACCTACCAGTGGAAATTGAGCATAAGGCGTTTTGGGCTATTAAGCAATGCAATATGGAGTTGGATGGCGCTGGAAGGCAAAGGAAGTTGCAACTCCAAGAGTTAGAGGAGATTCACAATGATGCATTTGAAAGTTCACGGATTTACAAGGAAAAGACTAAAGCATTTCATGATAGTATGATTACAAAGAAACAATTCTGCATTGGGCAGAAAGTGCTTTTGTTTAATTCTCGTTTGCAATTATTTCCGGGTAAATTAAGGTCACGTTGGATTGGACCTTTTATTGTGACTAATGTGTTTTCTCATGGTGCAGTGGAAATTCGTAGTTTAGCTACAGGAAATGAACTTAAAGTAAATGGGCACCGGTTGAAACCATACTATGAGAACTTCTCTTCGGAAGTCGTGGAAGGAGTTAACCTTGTGGAAGTACTCCCTCTGGAGGAGCCTTAGCAAGCAAGGAGATAGTCGGGCTGACGACTTTAAACCAAGCGCTAAGTGGGAGGCAACCCACCGGTTTTGTATCTTTATCTTTTTATTTTTAAGCATTTTATCTTTGTTTTTGCATATCATTTGCGGAATTTCCCACCTTGAACTTTACTTTGAATGACTTAATTTACATTGAGGACAATGTAAAGTTTAAGTGTGGGGGAGCATTTATATGTTTGTATAGTTAATTGATTTGATGCCTTTAGTTGAAAAAAAAAAAAGAAAAAAAAAAAGATGATAACCTCCTAAGTCTAGCAACTTGTGCCTTACACTAATGGAAACATCGTGGTTGTAGGAGTTGAGGAACCCATTAGTAGAGTCTATTCATACGAAAAAGAACAAAATATAAGAATAAATAACATGTTAGTTTTCACCATATCTCGGAGTCGTCACCATATCACGTTCTATTTTTATTTTTCCATATTTATCTATTGTTTCTCTAAGTGAATTGGTGGGGCATGAACATCGAATTGTTATCAGTGCTAGGATGAAATAGAGTGATTGAGTTACTACGAAAAAAGAATCCATTAGGGTTTAACCTTTCATTCATCATCTCCATTGTTATGTGTTTGGATCGTTGTAATATTTGTAAGAACATCATATTCTCAATATAAAGTCTCGTTTGAAGATCATATCTAGTGTCAAAAGGTGTATAATATCAATAATGTTTAAGTTTATTTCCGACTTAGACATTGTGTTCTTATCACTTCATCGGGTGTAGTTGTGCGATTTTCCGTAACTACAACTACGAAATTCTCTTTTTTTAAAAAAAGAAGGATATATTGATAAAAAAAATATGTATAGGGTATTTACTAGGTCATTAGGCCATCAAAAGAAAAGTGAAAACTGAAACTAAGACTTCAATATCTCCTCCCACCGAGAAATTAGGTACAGCCATAGTATCTCCAATTACTCGCTGCATTCCCTGACCGTACACATCCGAAATTTTTGTGTCACGAACTCTAGAAATTTGCACACAACCGTGCTCTATATTTCCAAAATGGAAAAAAAGTCTTATTATGGGATGAGAATAAAGCACTAATCCCTATAGGATACTTTTGAAACACCACAGTGTTTTCCTTAGGTTTTACTGTCTTGGATCTCTGTCAGGCACTTATAAAATTATAATGACCGTAAAAGGATGGAATTTTTTCATAAATAAGATATGTTCCCTGAAGGAAAAACCATCCCTTTCAACTAGGATTTCATCGTCAAGTTGCTTGGATAAATCAATTTTTATTTTACTTGAACTCGTGGAAAGTGACCATAATTTCTCTTTAATGTTGCATTATCTATCTGCATACCTAGGAATTCCGATCGCACTTGCTATCTCGAATAAAGTTCTCATTCACATATATTAAAGACTTACACCATAACCCAAACTTGTGAAGGATAAGAATATCAACTAGTCCCCTGAAAATTCAAAAAATCAAAATCAACAATAATATAAAAATAGGCAGGATGTATTCTTCGGTAACTCACTGAAACGCGTTTTATTCCCGTACGTATGGAACACCGTACCTAATACGCGCACTATACTTTATTCAAGCCCTTTAAACCTTTCCCTTCTGTAATTAATTGTTCACAAAAACGAGCAACTTAAAAGTACGAGTAAAGAGAGACTCGAACACTGAACCAGTGTTACCCTATAACGTTTGTTAACCACTGGGCCAACTGGTCCTTGTTGTTTGGCTCTTGGATGTAATGTATATATTAGAAGTATCAGTATAAAGACAAAATACAAACTCTACCAACATCAAGCCAAAATATTCGTCTATCATAATTTATTGTGTACCGAATTTTCAGTCCCGAACTCACATTTGTAAATCGAATTATACACGTACGTATACCGTTCCGTATTATTACCGTATCACGAACCGTTGATCGGATTTTTGGCCGAATTTGATTTTAAAAATCCGTATAATACCCGTACGTATTCCGTTCCGAACGTTTCCATATCCCGAATTGCTAACTTGTGCTATAAATAACGCAAGCTTTTTTCCTCTTTTTCTTTATATATTATTGGCAGAGATGTCATCCAAGAGTTTGTTAGGTCATTCTCATTTTGGCTTCTAACTCGTTGGATCATACAAAACAAGTTCTCACACTTAAAGACTCGTATAAATAGCTGGTATATCTACAAATTTAATTTGTGTGTTTGAGTGCTCAAGGAAGAAGAAAAGAGAAAAAAGCATAAAGGAGCTAATGGAATTTGTATTGAAATCTATTCCTCTTATCTTATTGTTGTTAGCCAATCATTCAGTGATGTGTTATACAGAAGCAGATCCTGTGGAAAAAATTAACGTAACATATGCATTTTGCACCAATGTGCCTCCCCTAGCTAAGGCGCAAGTATTTAAATCAATGGAGGAATGCAAAACCAAAGTTGATTTACAGGAGGTTCCGAATTATGATGAAGCTGAACTAAAAATACTCTTTGAAGGTACTAGGAAGATCCGTTTTCTACCAAGCACCGTAAGAATTTGGAGTTTGCTATTGTGCTTGAA
Organism: Papaver somniferum; assembly: GCF_003573695.1. NCBI lineage: Eukaryota > Viridiplantae > Streptophyta > Magnoliopsida > Ranunculales > Papaveraceae > Papaver > Papaver somniferum. Next base: position 197,602,297 of record NC_039358.1, on the reverse strand, counting down.
ATTTGATGAGTACAACTTCTAGGTTGGAATTTGCTGTGATAGTTTTCTGTTTGTCCTTTCTCTCAAATTAGTGTGCCAGGGAAGGGGAACTACTTTGGGATACATTTATATGTACTTGTCTTTATTACTGTTTAGTCTACCGTTTTTTCTTTTTCAACTTTATTGAGTGTTGGTCTAATATTCATTTTCATCATACACAATTTCTTACAGCCTAAAAATCCGTCGCGAATTAATGGTTTTGATAAGAATGAGGCTAAATGCATGTTTGTGCTGGTCCAATAGAGATCTACTCTTGCAAATCACTGCAACTTCTTCCGTAGTATTCCAGTATCCTTGTCCTTCATAACCTTGCATGGATTTTTACTCTGGATTTTGTATCATACTTTCTGATTTGACCGAAACATTAAATTTTATCAGATCCTGATATAGGAAGATTAAGGTGGTTGCAGGGACGGACCCAGGAAAGATAAATTTCCTTTTAAGGCTCGGGCTAAAAGCCTTGGTCGAGCAAAAAAAAAAAAAATCTTTGGCTTGTGCACTGGGAAGCCTACCCGGGCTAAAACCCCCTTTAGCCCAGCTGTAGGTCCGTCATTGGGTGGTTGCACACGACATGGGTTCTCTTAGAGAAACATTTGCTCTGTAAGATTCTTGCGTTCATGTTATGTGGTCTTTAGCAGGAGCTCTGTGAGCTTCCTTACGTTTTCAATGTTAACTGTGTTACATCGGCCAAGGTTGCTACGGCAAGAGATCCAGGCTCCACACGTTTCTCAGCCTTTCGCCCGAAAGCAAGCGGACCTCTTTGAGCGAAGCTTACTCGTTTCCGAGCCCGTATCTCCACGGTCCAGGGCCCATGGACTTTCCTGGGTCCAAAGAAGAGCCCAATCACTTCGTCCTGATGTCCGGTTGAGATTGGCCCGTTAGAGGTACTATCAGGATTTTGTTCCTCTCGGCGTGGGACTATATATTACACCATGAGGGAAATGTTCAGCTTCATCATATATGATGCATGTGTATGAATGAGCAAAAACTAATGCTTAGCAAAATAGAAAAAAAATGAGCAAAACTAACAAACACATCTATATATATTTCTCTTTCTAATTAGGGTGTTTTGAATGGATGGAATTGCGTGGGTTTGGTATCATAAAAAGTTAAAAGAGAAGAATTGCAAATGAGATGGTGAAATATATCATCAAATGGAATGAGATGGTGGAGCAAATTGAATCAACTTTATAAACAATAGGAAGTGAATGATGGGACTCAAAGAAGGGGTGGCGCGCCGGTTCTTCTTCTCCATTTCTATATTCAGTTCTAAACTAGTGTCGATATTGCTATAGATCCCATTTTTATTATGTTTATTTAGTATTAGTTGAAAATAAATGACATGATGCATTGTTCTTCGCTTCTTTAGTCGAATTAAATTTTATACATGGGTTAGGACCGGTATTAGAGCATCTCCAATGGTAATTTGTTGTGCATCTTTTGTGGAAGTTGTCTTTTCCTATATAAAGACCAAATTTTCCTTAATTTTAGGAGATGAAAGAAAAACATCTCCAACCACAAATTGTGTTTCTTTAATTTTGAACATTTTAAGCCATTGATCCAAATTACATATCTAATCATAATCATTAATAATGATGAGTAGCATGTTCACATCCTCTAAGAGAACCTCTAAAATTAGAGGATAACTTTGAGGAAGTCTACATAACTACCATACACATCATCTTTACATTCTCCTTTCACATTTCCATTGGAGATGATTTTCTGGTTAAATCCTTGAAAATCCTATGTGACCTTATATTTAGGATATTTTTAGTGTCTCATTGGAGATGCTCTGACTGGGGTATAGCAATAAATATGTTGGGAGATGATAATAGTGATTAGAGTTTGGAACCGGTCGGCACCTAATTTTTTCCCGATCAAAATAATAAAAATAGACCTCTACACTTTTCTCATGTTATTGACAAATCTGAGAAAATTTTATGAATAACTCAAAGATATTATTAATTATCTAAAATTCCAATGGGAAGTACAAAGTTGGCTATTAATATTAGGGGAGTGATAAAACACATTTGGCTAGACGTGCACCTATTATTCATTTAATAACCTTGTAATCCAAGACCAACTTGGCCTGACATTTCAATGGGTACTTGCTCTTTTAAGCTTGTGTTTTGTAGTTTGGTTTCAAAAAAAAAAAACCGAGGGATTTACCCGGAGGAGTCTACCACTCTCACAAATCTAGGATGGGAGATTGGTAGGGGGCCGTTGTTTTGGTGGTGGGTCCCTTAATCCTATGAGAGTCGGGACTTTTTAGAATTCCTCCCCTTCGTAGGTTAATCATTTCCGTTAGTATTACTCTTCCACTTAATTTTGCGTAAAAATATTATATTTCTTCCGGAAATGTCTAAGTGACATTCTACCAACAAGGGAACACCTAACAAGAGCTTGTAGTTATATCAACAAGACTTGTCCTTTCTGTAATCAACATGAGGAGAGCCTGATGCATGTTTTGTCCTACTGCCCTTTTTCAAGAGCAGTGTGGATGGAAATTCCTGGAGGAAGCACTGTGTACACAGGAGGATACACTGGCATTGCTCCCATGTAGGCCTGTCAACGGTAGCTATCGAAACGGATATGGCCTCTACCATATCCGTTGTCGATGAGATTATCGGATATCCTATAGGATAATGTCTTTTCCTTATCCGCTTCGTTAAGGTATCCGTATCTGATATCCGTTATCCGAAATTTCGGATAATATCCTAATGATTCGGACGGATATCGAATATTCGGTTATCCTCTGACAACCCTACTCCTATGTTTGAAGAGTGGATGAATCAACATAATCAGCATCAAGCCCAAAGTGAATGGTAAATCTAGCCATGGTAACTACATGGAATATATGGAATGAACGATGCGAAGTGGCATTTCAGAATAAGAAAGCTGACCCAAGAAGCATTGCTCGCAAAGCTATTAGTTTTGCCAATTACATTGGCAAACTTAACAATAAATCTTTAACTTCAACAGCTGCATTGCATAATCATGTGATACAACCTGCTAGTTGGAATCCCCCTAATTTCCCTTTTATTACTATACATTGTGATGCCTCATTTGATTCAAATACAAGATTAATGGGAGTGGATTTGATTTTATGTGATTGTGCAAGAAAATAGTGTAGATCTCATGCAAAATGCTATGCGGGAACAGGAGACTCTGAACAAGCAGAGTGCATTGCAATTTCTGAAGCGTCAGCATGGTGCAAGGAGTTGCAGCTTACTCACATGGTCTTTGAAACTGATTTAAAGAACATTGAAGGGTATATTAACAAGTCTACACCAGGAATAGCTTGGGAAAATGAATGCATTTTGGTAGATGCCTTAGATAGGATGAAGAAGTTCCTTCCATTTTGGAAATGTGGTTTTATTCCTAAAGTATGTAATAAAGCTGCTGATGAGTTAGAAAAACTCAGCAGAAAGTTCAGTGTAATGCGAGTCTGGTTGGATAGTCCTCCAACAGTTATTGAGAGTCAGTTGATGTAAGACAATTTGCACTCTGCAACTTAATAAATATCATCATTTTTGCATCAAAAATAAATATATTATATTATCAAAATAACAACTGTTGATATATTTATTTCAGTTTTAATTTCCAGTTACTAGGTTTTCTGATCCGACTTGATATCACCTTGGTCCAGAACCGAATAACTTGTATACTACAAAAAAAAATCCTAGAGAAAAGGCTGCTAAGCAGCGGCAGAAGAAGAAATGGTGTTTCTAAGACTTCCGGGAGAGATTCAAGTAGATATCTTTCTCAAGTTACCTGTAAATTCCATCTTAGCTTGTAGGCGTGTATGTTGGGTATGGGGTTCACTACTTTGTAGCCATAAATTTGTTATGACTCACCTTAATCACGGTATCCGTAACCCTATAAGCTCATGCTTAAATCTGGCAACCGTGATGAAACATGTTTCTGTTCCGCTCAATCGATTATGCTTCGACATCATCAGCTCCGTTGATACCATCTACACCATGTACGTGTGACGGAGATATTCCAACGGATTATGTTTTCCAAGATATGTTGTATAGTTCTATTCAGATGTTGGGTTCTTGCAATGGTTTGATTTGCTTAGACTTATATGGGTCGGAGGATATTTGTTTTGGAACCATCAACTGGTGAATATAAGAAAATGCAAATTCCTTTCTATTGTGATACATTGACGGCACTGGAATATACATCTGTATATTGGTTTGGGTTTTATTACGATTGCATTGTGGATGACAAGAACGTCGGGCATGCGCAATGCACGTACGATGAATAGCAGCAAAGCTAAATCAAGAATTAACAGGGTCTACCATATTCATATGGCCGCGGTTCAACACTGAACACCCCTCCATGGTCCATACATGCAAGGGAATAATTATCTCCCACCAAGAGATGGAATAATTAACTGAAAAAGGGGGCATTTTCGTAATATATAATGGCTGGATATAAACCCTATGCCTCTTATTCTCTCTCTTTAAATTTATGCGCAGCTCACTCTCTTCTTCATCTGTCTCTGACTATTCTATCATCTACGTTTCTAACAAAAAAATTGAAGCATCCGGAAGATATAGTGGCCTAATTAAGTTCAAAATTTCTTCATGATCTGAAAAGCTTTTTGTCCTGACGTCCGGTTAAGATTGGCCCATTAGTGGAATATAAGCCATAACAGGATTTTTGTCCTGCCAGGTGTGGGACTATATATTAAGTATTTGTTTTTTGAAGTGTAAGGTTAATATCGTATAAAAAAGAAAATGTAAAAGACCGAAGGTCCCATTTTGAGTTACATTAGCTTATATTCTATCAATTAGTACTTTCCAGTGTGTAACTATATATTAAGTATGATGCATGTTTGAATGAACAAAAATCACAATAAAAAAAGAATGATCAAGACTAACCAACACATATGACTCTATCGAGTATATTATATATCTTTTTCTATCTAACTAAAGGTGTTTGAGTGGATGAAATTGCCTGGGTTTGGTTTCATAAATAGAGATGCTGAAACTTATCATCAAATGGGATGAAATGGTGGAGGAAATTGAATTGTCTATATGAACGGAGTAAGTAAATGATTAAATTGAATGAAGGCGTGCTGTGATGTTTCTTTTCTGCATTTTCGTCTTCCGGTCTAACTTACTGTCAATATTTTATTGAGAGTATACATGACCACTGCTATAGATACGTTTTTATGTTTATTATTAAAACAAATCTTTCATTGTGATCTATTTCATTAAAATAAAATAAAAGAGACATAATGTGTTGTTCTTCCGTTCTTTAGTTAATTAAGCTTTAATCATAGGTTCAAACCGATGTTATTGGAGCACAGTGGTAAATTTGTTGGGTGAAGACATTAGTAACTGGAGTTTAGAACTCGTCACAACTGTATTCTTTACTGATAAAAAAAAATAGATTTCTACACTTATCTTAAGGTATTGACTGACTTTACGAATAACTCAAGGATACTATTTATACATATCTAAAACTCCCATGAAACAGTACAACTATTTTTTTTTCGAACTTCCTTTTATAAGTGTGGCAGTCTATTCCTGTAGATATTGTAGAACCAAAATTTATGTCTTACAATTATAGGTGTATTTATGCATGAATTAATAACAATTTCTAATAAAAGTATGGACTACTTACAAGAAAAAGCCTACCATCAGTGGCGGAGCCAGGTTTCAAGTTTAGGGTGGTTCTGAAAACTCTAGAAATGGGAGACTAAGATATAAAAACTAGAGGTTTAATGGTGAATATAACGGAAACTAAGGGCTAAACTAGGATTATGAGAGTTTTATGGGGTAGAGCCAGATCTGGCCCACCTCTAGTTCGCCACTGCAGCTACCATAATGCGCCAATTTAGTTTCTATGCTCCAGCTGCACCCATTTCAAGTCATGTTGGTGATCTCTAGAGGATTCGTATGACATGGTTGTCAAGTGGCTAAGTAAAAATGCGACACAGTGGTGCATTATCAGTGGCTTGGCCAAAGTGTCAGATATGTGGAGTGCATGTCTGAGTTGCAGCTAGACAATGGCATGTGACAAACAGGGTTTGGACATGGCCAAAGATGCGAGATTAGCATCAAGAGATGCCAAATGAGTTTGGCAAGTAAACTGTATGCATGAGGCGTGTAGGCATGCAAGCAAGACTTGCATTAGCACACTTGCATCATTAGGAGAATGATGCTCAACAGTGATTGTGCTACTTTGGCTGGCAGACACAATCATTATGCAACAAGGCTGGATGACATGTGTCGGGCACATTTACTTGATAGTTTCGAGTTGGTTACACGGAAATTGAGTTGCTTTATGCATAACTGAAGGCTAGGACTTGTTTGTTTAGCTTTAGAGTGTGTTGACGTTACTTGTACAAAGATTTTGTAAGGCTATATAATCCTGAGCTTGTGTAGGGGTTGGGTAATCCGGAAGAAGAAGAGTGTGTAACCCTAAGTGTGCGACAAATAAAAGGCTACGGCCTAGTTTAAAGCTAAGTTATTTTGGTGCATTTATCCCTTTGTTTTGGCTTATATTTATGCATCAAGCGGAGTGTGTGTATTTGGTTGAAAGCTTGGAAGATTTGTGAGCAGAACCTCTATTTAGTATGGGATGAATAGAGAATTAGTTAGGAAGTTGAAGTATTGGCGAAGTGCGAGTTGGATGAAATTGTGCTGTGAAGCATAGTTGCCATTGTCAGAGTTGGTTTTGCATTTGGGTGTTGCGAACCTGTGACAATTCGGGTATCAGAGCCTTGGTTAAGGGTCTCTCTGTTCACGTTGAGATATAGAAGGCGAATTGAGTTCGTTTTTTTCTTGAAGTTTGTCGAGAATTGCATTTAAAGTGAAGAATCCACACTGAGAGTGTAAGGCATGGGAAAGTCAAGTCGAAGATCACGCCAAAATTTCACATTGAGGATATGTGATTGTTATATTCAACAATCTACAAGCAATAATCATACGCGAAGGATGGCCTCAGAACAACTTGATGAGGGTGAAATAAGTTGTTTTACATATCATAACTGCACTAAGGGTACCGGAGACGCTGCAAGTGCTGATGAGAAACAACATGATGATGGAAAGGCTCAGCATGATGTTGGCAGGGGCCAACATCGCAACATCAGTCGTTTGCTAGGGAGGAAAGCACACACAAAGAAGAAAATTTCTTCTGGACTGATGTACATTGATGTGAAGATCAATGGACAATGGGTATTAACGATGGATGATACTGGTGCCACGAAGTCTTTCATTCATCCAAACGTTGCCATGGCATTGAACTTAACAGTTACTAGCGCGGCTAGCACCATCAAAACTGTTAACGCAGAACCACAAGCCAGTCGAGGGAAAGTTCGCAATGCAGATGTGCAAGTTGGAGAATGGAAAGGAAGACTAGATTTTCTAGTAATGGTCTTGGATGATTACGACCTTATTTTGGGCATGGATTTCTTTTGCGCGTCGAAGGCGTCGCCATTACCTCACAGAAATGGGATATTGATACAGCACCCTCAATACCCATATTTTGTCCCTGTGGTGAGACAAAGTGAACCAAACAAGATACTTAAGCCATATTTGTCTGCGATTCAGGTGAACGAAGGTACACGCCAGGGCTTGGCTACTTTCCTATGAGTGTTGGTTGAGATCAAACCAAGGTATACGCCAGGGTAGTAGAAGTTGAGGATGGAATAGTTGAGGTCTTAGAAGAGTTTGCATACATGATGCCTTCAAAACTGCCTAACTATTACCAACGCTTGGGTTTAGATAACTATTACCAAAGCTTCATAGATGGCTATTCAAAGAAAGCATACCCATTGACGAATTTGTTGAGGAAGGACAAATCATGGGCATGGAATGACGAGTGTCAGCAGTCATTCGATGCATTGAAGGACGCGGTCTTGACAGAACCAGTTCTTCGCTTACCTAGCTTCGATATACCATTTGAAGTGCACACTGATGCTTCAGATAGGGCTCTAGGGGGAGTCTTGGTACAAGATGGCCATCCAGTGGATTACGAGAGTAGTAAGCTTAATGATGCTGAAGAGAGATACACTGTGCATGAGAAAGAGATGCTGGAAGTGATACATTGCCTAAGAACCTGGCGCCATTATTTGTTGGGAACTTATTTCATCATAAGGACAGATAATGTGGCCATTACGTTCTTTTCCATCCAGAAGAAACTATCTCCAAAACAAGCAAGGTGGCTTGACTTTTTGAGCGAGTTCGACTAAAAGTTTGAGCATAAGCCAGGAAGGCTTAATTCTGTACCAGATGCGTTAAGCAGAAAGTTGGTGGAAGAATATGTTGCGGCACTGGCCACGATTGAGGTAGAATTGTTGCCTCGAATCAAAGAAGGGACGAAGAATGATCAGGCATGTGCGCGCCTAACTAAGAAGATCAGTGATGGGATCGTTCGTCGATATTGTCTAGATAACGGGGTCATTTACGCCAAAGGAGGAAAAATTTATGTACCTAATTCAGATGAACAGAGAAGGGAACTCTTGCGAGAGACGCATGATTCCATTTAGGATGGTCATCCAGGCATGGAAAGAATACATGCTTTCATAGATCGTTCCTATCACTGGTCTAAGATGGAAGAAGATGTTGAATTTTATGTGAAGACATGCTTAGTATGTCAACTGGATAAGACGGAAAGGACAAACGTAGCAGGATTTCTACAACCTTTGCCGATTCCAGACAAGCCATGGAAGTGCTTGTCGATGGACTTTATTAACGGGCTAGCAAAGGTGCAAGGCTTTAGCTCGATAATGGTCGTCGTTGATCGCTTCTCGAAGTATGTTATATTCTTTCCATGTCCCCATTCTTGTAATGCAGACGTTGCAGCGGATATGTTCATCAAGAATGTAGTGAAGTATTGGGGACTTCCTCGAGATATTGTGAGTGATAGAGACTCACGGTTTACAGGAAGGTTTTGGACCGCCTTGTTTGGAATGCTTGTTTCCGAACAAAAATTGTGTACTAGCAATCACCCCCAAACCGATGGTCAGTCGGAGAGAATAAATGCATTGTTAGAAGAGTACTTGCGTCATTATGTGACGAAAATCCAAGGAAATTGGGTGGCGTTCAGGAGCACTATAATGCCGAAAATATTTTGTTACAATTTGCACATGAGTTCATCAACAGAGTTGAGTCCTTTCGAGTTAGCGACAGGCGAGCAACCATTAACCCCTCATGAGGTGCCGAAGGCTAAGGTGAAAGGTTCATGTCCAACAGCTTATCGTTATGCAAGGTCAAAAATTGAGATAACTGAGCAGGCGCGTGATAGTTTATCCAAGGCGCAAAGACGAATGAAGAAGTATACTGATTTGCATCGCATAGATGTGGAATTTGTGGTGGGAGATATGGTGCTGTTAAAACTAACGCCCCGGATTTGTAAGAAGATTTCTAGCAAGACAGTGCATAAAGGCTAGAAAGGTCCCTTTAAAGTGATCAAAAGAGTTAGTAAGGTGGCTTACAAACTTGAGTTGCCGGAAAGGTTGAAAGTGCACCCCACTTTTCATGTCAGCTTCTTAAAGAGGTACCATCCTGATTTGCAGGACACTTCGAGGAAACAAGTGAAGCGTGTACCACTAGTAATCATATCACAATTTTACAAGCAAGTTGAGGCTACACTTGATTATCGAGTTGAGGGGGAAAGCAAGAAGAATAAGAGAACTTATTTTCTGATTAAGTGGCAAGGGTTTCCAGACTCCGAAGCTTGTTGGGAGAAGGATACTACATTGTGGCAATTTGAAGAACAAATTCAGGCTTACCTGAAGCAAAAAGAATCGACGAGGGCGTCGAGTTCAGCTAGTGGGGGAGGTATATGACATGGATGTCAAGTGGCCAAGTAAAAATGAGACATTGTGGTGCATTATCAGTGGCTTGGCCAAAGTGTCAGATATGCGGAATGCATGTCTGAGTTGCATCTAGACAATGGAATGTGCCAAACAGGGTTTGGACATGGCCAAAGATGCGAGATTAACATCAAGAGATGCCAAATGAGTTTGGAAAGTAAATTGTATGCATGAGGCGTGCAGGCATGCAAGCAAGACTTGTATTGGCACACTTGCATCATTAGGAGAATGATGCTCAGCAATGATTGTGCTACTTTGTCTGGCAGACGCAATCATTATGCAACAAGGCTGGATGACATGTGCAGGGCATATAGCCTTGACGGTTTCGAGTTGGTTCCACGGAAGTTGAGTTACTTTATGCATAACTGAAGGCTAGGACTTGTTTGTTTAGCTTTAGAGTGTGTTGGCGTCAGTTGGCACGGTTGGCTAACTGTCTGGCATAAAGTAAATCTTTAACTGCCTCACAGTTATTTATAAATAGCTTTTGTAAGGCTATATAAGCCTGATCTTGTGAAGGGATAGGGTAATCCGGAACAAGAAGCGTGTGTAACCCTAAGTGTGCAATAAATAAAAAGATACGGCTCAGTTTAAAGCTAAGTTTTGTTGGTGCATTTATCCCTTTGTTTTGGCTTATGTTTATGCATCAAGCCGAGTGTGTTTATTTGGTTGAAAGCTTGGAATATTTGTGAGCAGAACCTCTATTTAGTATGGGCTGAATAGAAAATTAGTCATGAAGTTGAAGTATTGGCTAAAATGCGAGTTGGCTGAAATTGTGTTGTGGAGCATAATTGCCATTGTCAGAGTTGGTTTTGCATTTGGGTGTTTCGATCCTGTGACAATTAGGAACATGCTACTTGGCACGCGCTCCTAGAGGGTGTTTGCTTTGAATTGGGAACAAATTTTTTAAAATGACTTTAGAAGTAAAAAACACACTTCCTATCAAGCATTTTATTTTTGCTTGCAACTTCTGGTCAATGTAGTCAATTTCGCACATCTTTGCCGGAATCCCGATGAAATTGCCGTTTTCGGATCTCCAGAAAATGAAACACAAGATTTCGCCTAGATGGAAAAGGACCGGAAAACTCGGTTTGACTCGTCCGAGATGATCCTACATGAGTCACCGAGATAAGGTTATTTGGTAAACTAATCCCAAGAGCAAGGATCTTGGTGATGGGTTTGAGTCTGAGATGGGAATATATTGAACGGGTTTCTGCTGCCATTGAACCGAGCTTGGTGTTTTGGCATGGAAGAGATGACATTGATGGCATTTGCAGCTGACATTAGTGATCAATTGTTGTTGATGGAGAGCTCGTGATGATGATGTTGGAGACTGGACGGGGAAGTGATGATGCTGCCATCGGCAGTGATGATGTTGTTACTCGTGATGATCATAATCTCGGTGATCAATGGTGATGAAGTTTATTTGAACTGAACTCGAGTTCGGGTATATACCAGTGAATGTTGGAGGAAATATAAGACATGGGTTGTTGCCTGTATTGGCAATAGACGATGAACACGGATCATCGGAGAATGTATGCCCGAGTTTAGAGAAAATATGATGTTGAAGGGAGCTTCTTCCATTTGTGGGTGAGAAATGATGATGTCATTGGCCTGTCCAACACATACAAATCAGAAAAGGAATAAGGCGAGCACGTGATCGTATGGATATGGACCGTTATGCAGTAGCTCTGACGCTTGTTGGAGGAAGGTGATGATCTGGTGTATTGCAAAGCATCAAAGCTGGATAGATCGACGGTACATATGAAGACACAAGGGTATCCTCAAAGGATTGAATGGATGAGGAGACGTGTATACATTTTTAAGATGCAATCCAATACACCAAACCAGATCTTGGATAACCTCAACCAACTTTCCTTCTCTTGGATTAGTTTTTTTTTTATGCAAGAAACCATTTGATTAAACCATAATATTACATAACTTCTTAATTGACTTCCTTTTTTCCCTTACAAGATCAGCTATTTCTTTGGGAATATTACTGTCAAAATCAAAGGAAGTCTTAGTAGTTGTAGCTTTGTTGGCTATTACATGTGCCACACTATAAGTCGTTCTTTTTACATGACTATTACTAACATAAGAAAAACATGAAAACATCTGCTTTATTTCATCTACATAGCTCTAGTTCATCCAGTGAACTACTGAGCTAGCATTGTTGATGGAACTGGTAACATTTATACAGTCTGCTTCAAACGTTAAGTTGTTGAGATTAAGGTTGAGTTCTTTGGCCCACGGGATGTCATGTTTCATGGCCAAACATTATGACTGCTCTGTATCTACTCCTCCATAGTGGTACCTTCCCCTGATCCCTCTGGCTGAACCTGCAGAATCACGAATTATTAGACATATTCCAATCTCCTTTGTATGATGATCAAAAGAAACATCTATGTTAATTTTCAGTTGACTAGTTGATGGTGGAGACCAGTGCTGTGTTTGCATTTTTTTTTGATGCTCATGATGCTGAATTCCTTCTTTCAGACAAAGTTGAACAAGGTTTCTAATCTCATGACATGCGCACCAAGTACTTATTTTCCTATTATGGAACACTGTTATGCATTTGTTCTTCCAAATTTTCCAAGCTGTGCACATTAGAGTGACTATCCATCTCAGATTTTCCTCATCTGAAGTTGAGCTAGAGAACCAGCTAGTTATCCACCTAGAGACACTAATGTGCTGACTATGTAGACTGTTCACATTGACATTCATTCCTAGCCAAATTGGTTTTGCATAGTCACACTCAATTAGTAGATGTTGTAGAGTTTCTACCTGTGAATCACATAAAGGGCATATTGTGTCTATTGAGATCACCAGTCATGGCTTTATAAGCCGTTTTAACTGAGAATTCTCCAGTTCTATTATGTTCCCAAATCATTCTACCTTCTCCTTGTTGAGGTAAATACATCTTCAGAAATAACTGAACTATCTGATCTGGGAATATATTTCTAATCAACTCTTCATTCCATCTTTTTGGATTGTATAGCATGAGGTCTGAAACATACACCAGCTGGACTGATTCTCTAAAATTATCCCTAGGATACGGGAGGCGATCCAGGCCTACTATCCACTTATCATACCAAATGAGAGCTTTAGTGCCGCATCTGATGCCGCATCTCTAAAACTTCCTAACAATATCTAACCCTTTTTATATTCCTTTAGAAATTTAAGAGGAATTTTGGTTATGTTGTTGAAGTTGAATGAATTCACAGTATGGTGGATACTTAAGCTTCATATTTTTAACCCATGGTTTATTGGTTTCTACTTACAGAGCCTCCATGCTAATTTTGTAAGTAGAGCCATGTTGAATTGTTGTAGGTTTCTAAATGCAAGGCCTCCATTCTACTTAGACACACAAAGAGAGTCTCAAGCAATGAAATTGTCTCCTATGTTGTTTTTATGGCCCCACCAAAAATTTCTTTGTAAAGTATCAAGCTTCTTCAAAGTATTTTTTGGTATTTGGAAGTTACTCATGTAATGAGTAGGAGTGGCATTTAAAACTGATTTCACCATTGTTGTTCTGGATGCTTGATTCATAGTTGATGAAATCCATCCTTGGAATTTGTTAGCATAAGCCTCTTTTAAATACTCAAAAGAGGCGTTTTTAGACTTTCCTAAGAGAATAGGTAGACCAAGTTATTTATCTGATGAGCATAGTCTTCTAACTCCCAGCCTTCTAGCTATAGAGATCTTTACATCTTGAGACACATCTCCACAGATGAAAGCTGAAGATTTAGAATAATTAATGAGATGACCAGATATGTTGCTGAAATGTTGCAGAAGATCAGAAATATGTTGAAGACCTTTTTTCGTAGCTTGAAAGAATAGCAGGAAATCATCCGCGAATAAAAGATGATTTATTGGAACTGACTTATAGGAAGTACCGATTCCTTGAATTTCTTAATTCATCTGAGCATGTTCTAAGGCTTTTGAAAGATACTCCATTGACATAATAAATAGATAGGGAGATAAAGGATCTCCCTGTCTTAAGCCTCTAGATGGGTTGTATGGAGAACAAGTGCTTCCATTCAATCTGATAGAAATCGAAGTAGTCGAAATACATTCATGAATAATGGCCCTCCAGTCTTCACAGAAACCCAGGTGAAGGAGCATTTTATCAATAAAATACCATTCTAGTCTGTCGAAAGCTTTCGACATATCTACCTTAAGAGCAACCAGTAGAGTTTTCTTTTTTGATTTCTTCATCGAGTGAATTAGTTCATGGGCTAAAATGATGTTATCATTTATTAGCTTTTTTGGAACGTAAGCCACTTGAGAAGGTGAGATAATTCTATCCATAAGGGTTTTCATTCTGACAACAATTAGCTTGGAGATTATTTTGTAAGAGCAATTACAAAGCCCAATGGGTCTGAAGTTATTAGGTGTTGACGGTTGATTGGTTTTTGGGATAAGAAAAATTACAGTGTGTTTTAACTGAGGTGGTAGTTTTTTGGTTTTGAAGAAGTTTTGCACCATAGAAGTAATATCATCACCCACCACAGCCCATTCAGTAATATAAAAGCCCACTGGAAATCCGTTTGGGCCCGGAGCACTCCACCTAGACATACCTTTGAGGACATCATAATTCTCCTCCTTATCAGGTATTGTCATGAGGTTTTGTTTATCTTCATCCTTGATTAAGTGTTGAATAATATCAAAATATGAGTTATTCAACTGAAGATTGGTGGTAGTAGCTATAGTGGAAAAGTGAGTAGTGAGTAAACTCATTAAATCTTTTCTTTTATGATACCATCTACCATTAGCATCTTTCAAAGGTGTAATGTTATTTCTAGACCTTTTCCTATTAGCTCTGGAATGAAAATAAGCAGTATTATTGTCCGCATCCAGAATCCAGTGGTCCCCTGCTTTCTGTTGCCAATATTCAGCTTCTATTTTATCCCAATAAGCCAACCTTTCTATAACGAACTGAATTTGTTCACTATTAGAATCGCTAAATGGGAGCGATTGTAGATGAGAAAGCAAATTCTTGTAATAATTAACATGTTCACTAATATGACCAAATTCCTGACGATTCCATTTAGCCAAACCTTTTCTAGTGTAATTAAATTTATCAGTGAAATTTTTGAGACCCATAGTAGCTTGCCAAGAATCTAGGATTACTTTCGAACATGAAGAATCTCTCAACCAACATTTGTAAAATTTCCAAGATTTATTTGGTCGTGGACATTTTGTCTCTGTTGATAGGAGAATTGGGCAATGATTTGAGGCCCTAAATGGAAGATGGAATACTTTAGAGTCTGGATATTGCTCTAGACATAAGGCATTATGGAGAGTCATATCAATTCTAAGTCTTTCATATCCTCTTCCATTTAACATATTAGACCAAGCATAATTATGACCTATAAAGTCTAAGTCCATTAAACCAGCAGAATCAGTCACATTTCTAACCTAGTTATCAGGATTAGAGCTAGATGCACTTTGACCCTTGTTATGTAGATGAACATTAAGGTCACCAAAAACTACCCAAGGTTGGAATACATTTTCACTGAGCTCTTTAATGAAGTCCCATTGCCGTTTTTTCTCTACTACATGAGTAGAGCCATACATGCAAGAAAAGATCCATTCCTCCTTGGATGGGTTCGATTGAATTAGAACATGTATGATTTTGTCAGCACTACTAATTATTTCACACGGAAAACCTTTTTTCCATAGCATAATCAACCCACCAGATAGACCCATAGAGCTAACAAACCAAGAATTAGAATAAGAAAACCTCTGACATAAATTTTTTGCTCTATCAGCACTAACCTTAGTTTTAGAAAGGAAAATCACATCTGGGTCTTGTTCTTTAATGATAACAGCTAAATAGTCTCTAATGTCTTTAGAGACAAACCCTTGAACATTCCATGCAATTAATTTCATGTTATATGGAGTGCAACTCTTAAGACAAGAACTATAATGAAATCTCAGGTGAAAGAACTTAGAAAAGTCAAAATAATGCACAAAAAAATTATGAAAGATTTGCAGATCAAGAATAAGGAAATTAAAATTAGGGTAAGTAACGGTGTATACCTGGTGGGAGGCACTTGGATTTCCTTCTTGAAGAGACTTCAAGTGATTTTGCTCTGACACCATTCCACAGTAAGATTGATTGAAATTAGGTGGAACATTATATCCAAACTAACACGAGTATTAACTGTAGATTCCTCAAAAGTACTAGCTTCATATTGTCTTAACTGATTCATTTTAAAATGACGGATTAAAGATTGAAGTGGTTCCTTGATGATAATTCCATCTGGATCTACATTCTGAGCATTGTAGTCATCCATAGAGATCAAACTCCCCCATAGCTAAATAATGCCTAAGAATACTCATATTACCTCCTACCTGTCTATTCACGGTATCATAGACTGAGGAGCTATGAGTATTTGCACTTTCTCCATTAAAACTACTCTGATTCTGATCTGAGATATGGCTAGATTGACCTTTTTCCATTCTCACTCTTTTTCCTTTTCTCTCCATGATATCTTCTCTCTCCCTACTTTTGCTAACAACAACTTGCAACATACCTTGGGAATTACATTGAATAGTTGAGACCGGTACAGCCGAGACAATGGATTTATCCACCTGGTTAGATAAGTGGATCGGTTGATCTTGTCTTTGAGTACAGGTCATCAATTGCTGGGAGGAAGAAGTCGCTTCAATATTAATATTTGCATGCGCCATATTTCCATCATTTAAAGCTGGACCATCCATTGCATGCTGATGTTGTTGCTCCAAAAGAGTATTGGATGTTTGAATCTGATCCTGTTGAAGACTTGGATGCAATTGTTTTTCCACTACACCAGCTCTTGAGCCCCTATTATCCGGATTATTCCACGATGGAGGATCAATAAGGGAGTTAGATGGAAGATACCCTCTTTGTTGTTGCCGAAGAAAGTTGACAATTATTTCACATTCAGTATCCTTGTGGTCTATCGTGTAACAGTGACCACAAAGATTAAATGGTTGATTTTCATATAATATCCTCAACCACACTTCTTCATTTATTGCATTCTTGAGCCGGAAACCCCTTCTTAGTGGATCACGCACGTCTATTAGCACCAGAACTTTCTGAACTTTACCTTTAGGAACAATACACTCCTTAGGGTCAAGTTCTTTTACTTCACTCATTGCCGACGCTATGCCTGAAATGATAGGAGGATAGGAAAACTCTGGTTGCATGTTATACAAACGAAGCCATAGAAGCTGTTTGGTAAGGTCAACTAGACTTTTAGGGATATATGGATCTCATGGCACCAGTACCATTAGATCTCCTTCTACAAACCACAGACGGAATTTTAAGACCACCTCATATTCTTCTTCGGAGTAGAACTTTATCATAAACGTATCATAATCCTTCTTTTTAATAAATATGTCTTTGCTTTTAACTCACAACTTTTTCAACTCCTTATCAAGCTCAATGACAGTAAAAGATTTGGTAGAGTAAATTTTACCTAAAAAACTGAACTTCCAATTCGCAGCACCTTGGACCAAATCATCAGCAGAAATATCAGGAAGCTTTAGAGCTTTCAGTCTGTTGGAAAGCGGAGAACTTTCCATGTCTTGGTACTGAGAAAAGGTGAGTTTTGTTGAGGGAATAAAAGAAAGCTTTTATGTCTCAGTGAAAAGAGATTTGTATACAGAGATGGAGGAGAAAACGATGATGGTAGACGCATTTATGTGTCTAATTTGTCCTTAATGTTTCGTATTGTTAGTGCTCATTTTTGTCCTTATTATGGTCTTTTGTGTGTTTGTAGGTATTTTTCTGGAAATAAATATTGTTGGAAAATTCGGCTCGAAAAGTTGCTCGGTGCACCCCCGGAGGACATTTGCTATACGGACCCTCACTTTGGATAAGGGGTAACCTAATTACTAAGGGGCACCCCATTTCTAGGCAGCTGCTAATCGCACCCCCGGACTAGATAAGGGGCCTTCATCTTCCCCATTCAAATATCAGTTTTGACGGGAACTCAAGTGGCAGAATTAGGGTTCACATTTTGGTCGGGATTGAAGGAGACTCAATGGAGGATATTTGTTGGGATGACTAGACTTGTCTTAACAGGCCTGGTAATGGGTTTAGATTCGATTAAAATTGGTCGGAATTGCCATTGGAAGAAAACAGGGAGGATATATCTTCTCGGGTTTATTTCCGGGAAGTGTGTGCTGTAATTGGAGGTTTGCGTGTTGAAACTGGGGTTTCAGTGACTTTTGGGACGTGTTTGTAGCATGAAAGCTAAGGAATAATGCGTGGGTTGATAAATCAGGGAAGAAAATCCGTGACCGGCAGTGAAGAATACTATCGAGTAATGAAAGAATATATGGAGTTATGACGCTTGATTTCGGTGCATGAAGGAGTATATAAGGGTGTGTTGGAGTAATAGAGAGGTGGAGAGAGTTTGGGGAAGTTTTGGAGGCTACAGAATGAAGAAATCACGAGTTGCAGAGCGCCATTTTTCTGCTGCTGTTGCTGATGAAGAACACGAAGAACAGACTAGCCAGGACAGTCGTTTTCCAACAGTGACAACGATACACATGCGTGGGTCGTAGAGATACTGCGTCTGTGACCATTATTGTTTATCGTTTTTTTAAACGCTTTTTGTGGGTCGTACTTTTGCTGTTTTACACCTTTTCATCATTTTAAGCAACTTTTGAGCAACAAACATGTATTTTGATCAAATGATTAATATGAGAAGTTAAACCCCACGCTGGGACGACGGAGGAAACCAAAATTCATCATGCGGTAAATTTATTTAATTCTTTATTTGACTATTTCCATTAAATTAAAATTAAAAAAAATAAAAATTTCTTAATTAATTGTCATTTCGTTTGATGGTTTATGCTTAGGATTAATTCTTTTGATATGCCATGCTTAAGATTTACAATTAATATTTAAGAATCTATCTTAGGCAAAGAAATAGAGTCAAAATACTTGTTGAATGAGCTATAATGGTTTAGAATAAATAGGTGAATCACATGAATTTGAATATTTGGTGGAATCCTAGTCCTAGTACCTCTCACCATTGTTAACATTATTTGTATATTTATTTTTATTAAATTTAAAAATCGAACCTTCACAAGTCTTAGACGAACTCTACTACTACAACAACTTTTGAAACTCATCAGATGAAGACCATAAAAATATAAAATTGATAGCCGTTGTTTCCATAACTGAATGTTGGACACTTGTTGGAAGTCTTGTTTATTTTGCAAGATATAATGATAGGATTAGGGTAATAACGGCTGCTAGATTTCGAAGGTGCCATGAGCGTGGGAGAAAGATGTCAGGGATTATCAGAGTAGTAATAAATGATTATAAAAGTATAGATTAATCAGCTGTGAGAGAAAAAAAATCTTCACATATCTTTGAAGTGTAGTATCAAACTGTGTTTGGATGATAAAAGATATAGTTCGGCAAAACCACTCTAACTCTTCAAGCTATCATCCAAGAGCACCACCGACCTAGCAAGAAATACAGAAAGATGATTAGAAAAATATGATAAAATTCAAGAGGATAGAGAAAGAAGAGATTAGGACATGCAGAAGAATTAAAAGATGAACAGAGAGGAGAAGATCATTGAAAAGGATTAATGATATTTTTAGGTAAAATTCACAAGTATTAGACGGATTCTACTATTACAACAACTTTTGAAACTCATCAAATTTTTGGCGTCGCCGACGCGGATTTGTGTTTAGGTATAATTTTTAGGATTTTTTTATTTCGTGTGGATACTAAAGACTTGGAATCAAAGCTTAAAGCCAAAAGAGAAGGAAAAAGACAAAGCAAAAAAAAAAAAAAAGAGCGAAAGAAAAATATATAAAAAAAAAAGAGAGAATTTTTTTTTTTTAGAGACCTTCCATTTTTTGTAATTATTTTTTTTATTTCTTTTCTTTTGCACTTTATTTGGACTTTGGACTTGGACAATTATTTTTTTTAAACCCTAAGGAAGGGTACATTAAATATAAAACTGTTTGCAGGGAAGGACGACAATTACAATATCGTCTCGGCCCCTCGGGTTCGCACATGACATAGGAGTCATGGCCCGAGTCGACTTCAGCGGTTCTGCTCCCGTCTGATACGGGAGGTAAGCTTTCGAAACACCCGTGAATCCCCTGTCATCGGGTTTATCGTATGCCTTAAGGTGAATATATGCTGAGGTTTGCTCAGATTGTAACGAATTCCTTTTCGAAAGATTAGAAGTTGGTCTAGAAACAATCTAAGGGTTCTGTGAAAATTCCAACTGAGAGCAGCTAGATTCAAAATACTTTTCAGCCAGCATCACGCGACGATGAGAGTCTAAAAAGGAAAAAGATGAAGTTAGTACAACTTGGAAGTAACATAAAAGAACGAATTAAGATGTGAAAGGTAGATACCAGAACATCTAGAGCAACATGGAAGCTCGGATCAATTTGGGAAAAGACCTCATCCCTTGAAGCTTTATCAGCGGGAAATTCACATAGAAGCTTGCTTAAGGAAGAACAGGTGCAAAACTTGCAAGGATCATCAATTAAAGATGGGGCAGAGTGACTTCGGATAAAGTTTGAGCAGCAAGTTTTACACTATCCAAAGATTTCTTGTTCAAAGGAAAAGAATTTAACAAGGAAAGAGGAGTAGAAGAATTTGTTGGGACAGGGGATTCCTTTTGAAGAAGGTTTGGTTGCGATCTAGAATTAATGGGTGAAGGAAAAACTTGATTTGCATGCGATGAAGTCGCAGAGGCAATGGGAGGAGTAATTTTTGTTCCTCGATTAAGAAGAAACTCCTTATTTACAGGAGACTCCTTTTCAAAAAAAAAAAGTTCATCATAAGTAACATAGGAATTCTCATCTATAAGATGGATTGTTGGTGAAGGAGTAGCAGGAACATTCTTCTCAGAAGCTTGAGATGGTGTAGGAGTAATAAGAACATTTTTCTCAGAAGTTCGAATTATTGGAATGATAGAAGGATTAGTGTGCGAAGGTTGAACTGTGGTTATAGGGACAACGTCTGCAGCATTCAAAACTAGAATAGCAAGATTTGAAGGGATTGATATGGGCTTGCGAGGCCTCTTAGCTTGTGGATTTTTTCCATCAACCATCTCAGAATCGGAAGCCTGCGAAAATAAAATAGAGGAAACAATATTGTTTCAAATAAATTGGATATTTCTTACTTCTTTATTGTGCGAAGTCTTCCTCTTATGAATTCTTTGTTATTAATGTTTGGTTTCTTCTTCTGCGAATCTTTATTTTCATCCGACGAAGATTTGGTTTTTGCATGATTCGAAGAGCGCTAATAGAAGAACTTTTCCTGCGAAAGTATGGGAATTAAGTTAATAAAAAACTTAGATGAGAATGGTTAAAATAAATAATAATCATCATGAGGAAAGAAAACAAACTTCGATTCAGAGTTCATGGTGGAAGAACAACAGTAGAAGAAATCGGTGACAGCAGCAGAAGAAATGGATAATAGCGGATGAAGATGAATAGCAACAATAGAAAGAAGAAAAAGTTTGGAAGAATAGTTGCAGAGAAGAGAAAGTGTAGAAGGGTTATTTACTGATGAAAAAACCCTTATATAGGTGAAATGAAACAACCAGTTGAAGACAGTTCAAGGCGGTTAAAGAGGAAGAAAATCGACACGTGTGGAGAGAAACTTGAAACCCGGGAAATTGTCGAAGAAATAAAATGAAAAAATACAAGCATGTGCGATTTACAAAAAGAGAATTTCTCATATCGCTCACTTTGAAGAATAAGCGAAATGAGAAGAGGCAAAACGTAGGAGTAAAATATCGCACACGTTAGTAATCAAGCGAAGTAAAGAGTACAACCTAAGCCAAGAGCATCGCACACAGCAAAGTTGGGATGACGCACCAGATGATGTCAGTAAAGCCACGAGTAAAGTATGGAGAACTGCGCGAGGAGGTATGCTATGCGAAGATGAGCGAATGTGTCGCATAGTGATCCCGAAAATAGTGGGTATCTTAACTGTCATCCACTATATAAAATTCTATATAAAGGATAGAGGTCATTACTTGTGAGGGGTTCTAAGGAATCTTGGTCAAGAAATAGAGAGAGAAACAGAAAGTGAATCTATGTTTCAAGTAAAATTGTTGTAATACTTGAATCTATCTTGTAAACATTCTCAATATTCAATTAATCAAATAAGAATTCATAATGATCACTTAGAAATTGGATTAGTTTTAGTGGAGTGTAGTTGTAAGAAATCTTACAACTACATCATTGTTGTTTTGGTTCCTTTTCTTGACAGTGCTGGTGTTAGAGTATTGCAGATTCTTTAGCCAAACTGAACAATCCAGCAAACTATGTCAAGAATTCTAGTTCAATCGCCCCTTTTGGCCGATCAGCTCTGACGAAGTCCTAACAAACCGTGACAATGTGTTTAATTGTTTTACAAGAAACAAAACTCGTTTTTTCGCCCATGCCAAGCACCAAGTCCATGCGCGTGTACCAAGCACCAAGTCCATGTCTACTTGAAATTATTTTTTCCAAGTTTTTTAACTTGATAAATAATTTATTTAAGAGTTTTATTTATGGAAAAATTCTTTTTTTGTGTTTAATTGTTTTACAAGAAACAAAACTCGTTTTTTCGCCCATGCCCATGCGCGTGTACCAAGCACCAAGTCCGTGTCTACTTGAAATCATTTTTTGCAAGTTTTTTAACTTGATAAATAATTTATTTAAGAGTTTTATTTATGGAAAAATTCTTTTTTTGTGTTTAACTGTTTTACAAGAAACAAAACTCGTTTTTTCGCCCATGCATATGCGCGTGTACCAAGCACCAAGTCCGTGTCTACTTGAAATTATTATTTCCAAGTTTATTAACTTGATAAATAATTTATTTAAGAGTTTTATTTATGGAAAAAT
>NC_039358.1:197502969-197579537 GCF_003573695.1 Papaver somniferum | reverse complement strand
GCGCGTGTACCAAGCACAAAGTCCGTGTCTACTTGAAATTATTTTTTCCAAGTTTTTTAACTTGATAAATAATTTATTTAAGAGTTTTATTTATGGAAAAATTCTTTTTTTTGTGTTTAATTGTTTTACAAGAAACAAAACTCGTTTTTTCGCCCATGCCCATGCGCGTGTACCAAGCACCAAGTCCGTTTCTACTTGAAATTATTTTTTCCAAGTTTATTAACTTGATAAATAATTTATTTAAGAGTTTTATTTATGGAAAAATTCTTTTTTGTGTTTAATTGTTTTACAAGAAACAAAACTCGTTTTTTCGCCCATGCCCATGCACGTGTACCAAGCACCAAGTCCGTGTCTACTTGAAATTATTTTTTCCAAGTTTTTTAACTTGATAAATAATTTATTTAAGAGTTTTATTTATGGAAAAATTCTTTTTTGTGTTTAATTGTTTTACAAGAAACAAAACTCGTTTTTTCGCCCATGCCCATGCGCGTGTATCAAGCACCAAGTCCGTGTCTACTTGAAATTATTTTTTGCAAGTTTGTTAACTTGATAAATAATTTATTTAAGAGTTTTATTTATGGAAAAATTCTTTTTTTGTGTTTAATTGTTTTACAAGAAACAAAACTCGATTTATAAGAAAAAACCTAAACCTAACTTGATTTGCAAGTTAATTTTCCTATAAATACAACTCGAAAATCTTTTTTCAAACACACAAGCAGCGACCATCTCTAGGTCTTCTTTTCTTCATCTTCTTGCTTTTATTTTCGTGCGGCGTTTTACTTCCATCCCATTGCTGAGTTTAAGAGTGGGTAACTTGTATTGTGCTAATACAAGTTATATCGGGCAGTCTTATCCTGGACACATCTTCGCACGTTGGGGTTTAACATTACTTTAGAGTATACCCGCGAACTAATGTGTTAAGGACAACTTGTTGAACCTGTGATTCTGCCCTCATCAATTTGTTCGTGGTAGAGTTGTTTGATACGGTTCTTTATATTTATTATTTGATACATCTGACGTTTCTTCTATTGTTGCAAGACTCCAACAGTTAGATCATACGAAACAAGTTCTCACGCTTAAAGATACATATAAATAGCTGGTACATCTACAGATTTTCTCTATATGTTTGAGTGCTCAAGGAAGAAGAAAAGAGAAAAAAGCATGCAGGAGCTGATGGAATTTGTATTGAAATTTATTCCTCTTATCTTATTGTTGTTAACCAATCATTCAGTGATGTGTTATACAGAAGCAGATCCTGTGGAAAAAATTAACGTAACATATGCATTTTGCACCAATGTGCCTCCCCTAGCTAAGGTACAAGTATTTAAATCAATGGAGGAATGCAAAAGCAAGGTTGATTTACAGGAGGTTCCGAATTATGATGAAGCTGAACTAAAAATACTCTTTGAAGGTACTAGGAAGATCCGTTTTCTACCAAGCACCGTAAGAATTTGGAGTTTGCTATTGTGCTTGAAATTTGATGAGTACAACTTCTAAGTTGGAATTTGCGATAGTTTTCTGTTTCTTCTCTTGTCTCTACCAATAACCAAAGTTGATTTATATGTAGTTGTCTACCGTTTTGAAGAAAATTTGTGCTTTCAATCTATAGAATGATTAGAATCCATTCAGTAAAAAAAAAAATCAAAAAGGGTGGACATCAGAATCGTAATCCCCGTTCAGTTAGTCCAGCTGGACCAAGTGAATAACTGTGTTAAATCGGCCAAGGTTGCGACGGCAAGAGATCCAGGCTCCACACGTGTCTCAGCCTTTTGCCCGAAAGCAAGCGGACCTCGTTGCGCGTAGCTTACTCGTTTCCGAGCCCGTATCTCTACGGTCTAGGGCCCGGGGACTTTCCTGGGTCCAAGAAGAACCCGCTCACTTCGTCCTGATGTCCGGATAGTTCTGACCCGCTGGCACTTTTTAAGCTTTAACAGGATTTTGTTCCTCCCGGTGTGGGACTATATATTGAACCACGAGGGAGTGTTCAGCTTCATCATATTTGATGCATGTGTATGAATATGAGCAAAAATTAATGCTGAGCACAATAAGAAAAGAATGTGCAAGACTAATCAAACACATATGATTCTATATATATATGTATATCTTTTTTCATCTAATTAGGGTGTTTGAGTGGATGGAATTGTCTTGGTTTTGCTTTCATAAATAGTTAATGAGATGGTGAAATTTATCGTCAAATGGGATGAGAATCATGAGATGGGGGAGGAAATTGATTTAGCTTTATAAACATTAGTAAGCATATATGATGCAGGAACGGATCCAGGATGACGGATTTTTCATTTTAGACCCGAACTAATACACATGATTAACCAAAAATTTGGCTAAAATGGAAAAATTTGGCTTATGGACCGGGAGGGTGACCGGAGCAAAAGCCCCGGTTAGCCTTCTCATAGGTCCGTCCCTGATACGATGGGATTGAAAGGAAGGTGCTGTCCCGATTCTTTTCAATTATCATCTTCTCTTTTATCTTACGGTTAATATTTTTGTTGGGAGTATGTATGAACTTTGCTAGAGGTATGTGTTTTTATAATTCTTAACAAAAATATGTCACTGTCACCTATTTAGCAGTATTAGTTGAAAACAAAATAAAGGTGACACAATGCATTATTTTTCACTTCCTTAGTTAATTAAGTTCTAATCATGGGTTCTCGCCGTTGTTACTGTACCACAGTGATGAGTTCATTAGGTGATGATACTAGATAATGTAGAACTCGAATTCCTTAGTTGATATATTTTTTTTCATAACTTGTTTTTGTAAGTGTGGCAATCAATTCCTGTAGATATTGTAGAACCGAGATTTATGTGTTACAAAATCTACTTTTATGTGCGTATTTAATGCTTGAATTCATAACGATTTCATGGAGTACTTATAAGAAAAGCCTACCATAGTGCACAAATTTAGTTGGGAACAAATTTTGGAAGCTTTAAATTGGGAACAAATTTTTCGAAATGAATTTAGAAGTAAAAAAACACACTTCCTATGAAGCATTTTATTTTTGCTTGCAACTTCTGGTTGCCATTCAAGCTATTAATCTCACTCTTCCACATAATTTTACGTACAAACGTCAAATTGACACCCATATCAAAGCTCTCCCCTAACTTTGAATATGATGACATTGACAGGCCCTACCACCTAATGCTTGGTGGTATAAATGATTAATAGTGCATATATAGTCTAATGTATCATTTTCGAAGTATCTGATGTTAAAAATTATCAACCATCTATGAGATCACTTTCATAGGTATACAAACAGAAAGTGTAACAAAAAAAACATCGTAGACGTGTGATCATTCATACTTAATGGATGTGGACATGACAATGCACACAACTTAGAAAAAGGAACAAAGCTAGTTGCCTGCTAGCTTTATATACTATTAAAAGTAGTTTCATATTGGGTTGCAAACAAATTCATATGCTCCTATCTCTGGACAACTTTCTGATAGTTTCCAAAAGATTTGTTGATGAAAGAACCAAATTTTATCTGATTTTATCCCTCCAGAATCAATGCAAAACCAACCCCATAAACCTTCACATACGAATGTTCCCTTGCTATTATGACGTTTCCGTTCTTGTTCTGTTCTATCTTTATACGTTTTCTAGAAGAAAAAGAACCGTTTGTTTGTATTTCTTTGCACGTTTTTTAGAAGGAAAAGAACTTGTTTGAGGTTATTCCCAATTAGACTAGTTGCTCGCATCTGACTATGTTCCATGTACTGAATTTCATTGCAGTCTTGTTGTTTTCTCGCTTGTTTCGACTTAGTTAACATGATTCGTGCACCAAAACAAGTTTTTGTTTCTTCCAATATTGGGACAACAACATACATATGAAGTGGCCAAAGAACTGGCTTTTGTGGTCAATAATTTAAATCTCGAGTAAACGCTAGTAGACTCTCTCATATTTGATTTGAGGTCACTAGGTTAAACCTGCAGTATGCTAGTGGGATCGATTCTCGTATCAGAGATAGCCGATTAGGCTAGTGGGGTGTAGGAACATTTTTGTAGGGATAGTATATGTTAGTGGGTTCTCTAATGCACATTGGATTAGTACGGTTAAAGCTAATAAATTATGCTAAGAATTATTGGGTTACACTGTTGTTGCGTATAAGAAATGATATGGTTTTCCTACTAATCTCTTTTTATCCTCTTTACTTTAAGGGTTTTTGTTTGTGTTCATATAATGGTATTCTTGGTGGGTAGACAAAAAGAGAATGCCTTGAATGCAGCATCTGTTAAGACACCATTTGGCGTTGCTATTAGTAGATGAGACAGCAGAATCATTTTCAATATTACATCTTCCCGAAGTGGTCTGCAAACCTAACATCTATTTAATGCAAACTTAGGTGGTTTTCTTGGTGACTACAAATCCGATAAAAACAAGAAATAATCTTACTGCTTTGGTGAGTGTTGTCATTTCTTGAACACAACAAGATGAACATGAATACATATCTACTGTTGTTCAATGGCATCCTGTTAGCAGTGAGCAGCATTGCTGGTCCACTTCTGCTCCGTCTCTACTTCATTCATGGTGGTAAGCGAATATGGCTTTCGAGTTGTCTCGAGACTGCAGGCTTTCCAGTTTTAATTTTCCCTCTATGGCTTTCATATTTCCTCAGACGCCGTGGTTTCATAAAAGGGGATGAAGATGAGAAACCGAAAAAGCTCTTTACAATCACAAAACCTCTCTTCATAGCCAGTGCTGTTATTGGTCTCGTCACTGGGTTAGATGATTACTTGTACACTTACGGAGTTTCGTTATTACCTATATCTACAGCTACGATAATAATGTCTACTCATTTGGCTTTCACGGCTGGGTTTGCTCTTGTTATGGTTAAGCAGAAGTTCACTTCATTTTCGGTGAATGCAGTTGTGTTGTTAACTATTGGAGCTATACTTCTTGGTCTTCACGGTAATGGTGATAAACCCGTAAACGAGTCCAAGAAAGATTATTACTTGGGTTTCTTGATCACGATTGCAGCCTCTGTATTCAACGGTTTAATGTTACCCATGGTGGAGTTAATGTACATGAAATCAAAACAAACCATAACTTACAGTTTGGTAATAGAATTGCAGATGGTGATATCTGGTTTTGCGACCCTTTTCTGCACTATTGGAATGATTGCCAACAATGACTTCAAGGTATCAATTCTTCTTTATCCATCAATATGTACCGTTCGCTTTACATTTCAGTTCTTAATCATGACTACTATATCACTGTGAATTTGTTATTGGGTCTAATGGCTCTTGGTTTTCACTTTGATTTAAGAGGTGAATTCTAGCCTCTCGTACTAACAGCATTTCTGTTTGCATCCGACTCTCGAGTCAGATTTCAGACAATTTGTTTTTAAATTTTGAGTCAAATGAGTCGGTCTGACTAGAAAAACAAACACGTTGAGTCAGATCCAAATGAGTCAGGTGATTTCAGTCAGATCTACATGAGTTACATCCAAAATAAAAAAAAACATGATGCAAGTCACCAGTGACCTACTATGTCACATGCCTCCTTGCCCGAAAATAGAGAGTTCACCAACTACACGGGGTCGCCTCATGAGCCGGTTGTAGTTAGGGTCTGTGGCATTTGACAGACCATGTGAGGTCTGCCTAACCATCCATAAACGGAAAGGCACATAATACAGAACTGTGAGAAACCATGATATATGTTGGGGTATATTCTCATTGCCATCTAAATGAACATAGTGAGTTTTGTTCTGTCCGATTCGGAATATGATTTCCATAAACAATCCGTTTAGAAAGATACGTATTAGATTCTCAAGTGCTCCAACTTTTGCCTATTTTAATCAGTAGTGCCCTTTTCTTTTTGTAAGTTGAGTTGATTTAGACATCCACTACGAAGCTTTCACAATGAATGCATGGAAACATACTTCATTGGAAGCTTGTAGGGTATGCTTACTAGGATGGCACAATCCATGCATGAGTGTGTTGATTTTGACCTGAGAATCTGATTTTGGATTTTGATTCTTCTTTTGAATTTGTAACTTGCTAGGTGATTCCGAGAGAAGCAAGAGAGTACGGGCTCGGGGAGATCAATTATTACATTGTGCTTGTGGCGGGCGCCATCACTTGGCAGATGTACTTCGTGGGAACAGTAGGAGTTATC
Organism: Papaver somniferum; assembly: GCF_003573695.1. Classification (NCBI taxonomy): domain Eukaryota; kingdom Viridiplantae; phylum Streptophyta; class Magnoliopsida; order Ranunculales; family Papaveraceae; genus Papaver; species Papaver somniferum. Next base: position 197,573,403 of record NC_039358.1, on the reverse strand, counting down.
TTCTGTTCTACATCTTTGCTTGCAGGTGTTATTGCAGTTGTTGTGCTGCCCCTTACAGAGATCCTATCTGTCGTGTTTTACCATGAGAGTTTCCAAGCTGAAAAGGGTATTGCTTTATTCCTCTCGCTCTGGGGTTTCATCTCTTACTTTTGGGGTGAGCTCAAAGCAAGCAAGAAAGCCAAGAAGCAGAAATCAGAATTAGAGCAAGACTCATCCAGCTCTCCTTAAACGAACATGCACATATGAACTATCTTCCCAGATATGTGCCGTTAGTTACAGTGCTGTCTTCTTTCTTTTCTGTTACAGTACTTGATTTTTTATCTTGTAATTTTCTCAAAAAGCATGATGGTTTTTCTGATTTGATTGTCAATGGCTTTTAAGTTTCAACCGGAAACGACAACCCTGTGACCAATATAGGATGGTTGGTTCGGGCTCGACTATTTTATGAGAAAAAACAATTGATAGGATGGTTTGTTCGGGCTTGATTATTTTATGAAGAAAAAAATATGAGAACATCCATTTCAATATCTATGGTTTACAGGCAGAAAATAAGAGAAACAAAATTTGCTAAGTGAGAAAGTGCAAATTTATTGATGTAATTGGGGTGAACCACTTTTTCTGTACATCGTTCAAATTGGTAATACTTGACATAACCACTAGCAAAAACAATTCTTTCTGTAAAGAATTCACAGAGGCAATTATGAACAAACAATTGAATTTTTCTCTAGGCATTGCGTAAGAAACTACATTTCTATGTATCTCCAATTATCGGGACAAAAATAACGAATTTCAAGAAATACCCCATGGACCATGGTGGGAGAAGTATGGATGACTCGTTTAGCCTCATACATCAGATGGCCGAGCACCTGTCAGACTTCAGCTTGTGGCTTTGCTCAGCAAAAGCAGGAAGAGTAAAAAGATACTGAAATTACGCACGAAGTTCGGACCTGTCACAATGTCAACAACTGGCTTTAACCTGTAAGTTCAACCAGTAGAGAGCGTCTGATAAAGCCTGCTATCCAATTTGGAAAAACTCCATTACAATCATCAAACTACCAAAATCAACTATCTACAATCCAGTTAAGGTATTTAGCAACGGAAGGCCTTCTAATTCAAATAGAATCTTGGATATAAATGGTATCAAACACAATATAGTCTCTATGTCCCTAGGGAGGCTAATGGTTGTCTGTGGTACATTTAGTAAATTTGGGCTGGAGCCTGGACTAAAGACAACCTAAGCTACGAAGAATGTCTTGGACACATAATCTGCCTCTTGGTACAGAAAATAGCAATCTTACAAACTAGTAGATAGAAAACAAAGTAGCAAAAGAGACACCAAATATGGCTCCAAACTACTTCGAATTTACTGGCATGCACAGAAAAGTACAATCATAAAAATAATCTGTGTACAACTCACCAGTTTTCCCCTTCAGGTTCAGGAGCACTATTTCCACGCATACACTCCTCCTTAGCAAATTCTTCCATTAGTGCACGCTGGCGTTCATTTAACGAACTGTACCAAATAAAACCGAGTGGGGAAAAAAAATATTTTCAGATTTCGTTATAGGACTACTAAACATGGTGACTACTTCAGATATGTGATTCTATAAACGGCAGATTGGTGTTCATTCTGCAGACCTATTAGAAGAAAGGTAACTCCTTGTATTATACCTAGCTTTAAAAGAACACAATCGAATTTACTGGCCTGTCAAGAAAACTCAGTTTGCAACAAAAAATAGATGACAAGTGAGAACTTATTCGACATAATAAGTCTTAAACTGCACACGCGTAATAACATATAGAAAGCAATACCATTCTATATATTCATCAAATTAGTGGTTCTCTCTTTTAAATTAGAAAAATTTCCTATAAATCTCGACAAAAACGCACAGCATCAAAGCGATTTTCAGATAGATGCAGTCGACAAAACATAAATCAAGACAAAGACTAGACAAAGAAAGATGCAAAAGACATCTAATACACCAATGTATAGAAAGAGGATTTGTGTGAAGTAAATTGATCATCTTACGTTGGGAATTTGACGCAGAAATGCACATACTGATCACCAAAATCTTGTATATAACCACCATGCGTTGGCAAACCTAATGCAGTTAACAAGAAGAAATATAAAAGGGTCAATACTATCAGTATAGTATGAGCTCAGAAGGAGGATAAGATTAAACTATGTTGCTGTACCTTTGCTTCTCAGTACTACAGTATGTCCTGGCTGAACTCCCTTTGGTATCTGAGAGGAGCATAAAATGAAAGCATGTGTAAGAAAGACGCTACACAACAAAAAAAAAAACTGAACAAAGAAAATTTGAGATCAAACTCAAGTTCCCCGAGCCACATACAAGAGCTGAAGGTGTATTTCAATGTTATACGTCAGTCAGTATAGGTTCATTGACTTCAAAATGTGGAGAACTATGTAAGCTACTCTTGGTGAGATGGCCAATTCTTATAGTCTTATCATATGAAGATGGAAGAGAAATGATATGTGACACCTTTTCTATTATGCAATTACTCTGAAATCTGGTGCAAATTAATCCATCTCTGCATTGAATTGTGTAAAAATCTTCGCACGAATCTTACTGCATACTCAGTTCTGCAACCGTATAATACCTCGGGTTCTTGCTTGAACGAGGCAAGTCCATCAAGATAAAACAAAAGGAACTAGCAAGCAGACTCGATTACTCTGCAAACTTTAAGCTCGAACGTTTTTTAGGGTGTATTACCATTTTCTGGAGAAGATCCCCACGATTTTATGACATTATATTATTTTAATGATGTTGTTTCAGACTAAAAAGGTGTTTCAAAATGTTGTGAGGGGATTAAACGCCGGAATCCTTTGTTTCATTCAGCCAAGTGGTTGTGACGCGTGCAAGAAAGAACACCATGAGTATGTTAGTAGAAATGTACAGAGTAAAGAGACATACTTTTATTTGCACCTTGCCGGACAATGTTGGAACATGAACTTTACCACCAATAATGGCCTGTAAGATTAAAACACGAAAGAATGTGTGAGAAACAAAGCCAAAAAAAAGAAGGTGCTGATTTCATTAACTTGCCAAAAAAACAAAAAAAAAAAAACAAATACAATACAGAAGTACAATAACAAAGCCTGTTCACTTTTATGAGAAGCAAAAACTATCAGATAAACGAACCGAAACAAGATTATTGAGTTTCTCAAACTAACAAAATGGAAAACTGAAGATATTAGCATAAGACATCTGTTCTCACTTGTGTAAAGCTAATATTAGCATCAACATGTATGTCTGCACCATCTCTCCGGAAAATAGAATCTTTCGCAACCTGAAGAAAAACAAAGTATGGTCAAGAAAACAGTAGACATTTTTTAAAGCTTCTAGCAATTCCTAGTTTTCAACCATTGCATCGGGAATATATTTCCATTGGAAATTTCAAATGACTTCTCATTTTCTTGATATAAAAGGCCTATAAAATAAATGAAATGATAACTACCTTATCTGACAAAGGCAAAAAGAAACTAAACATACAAGATTGGAACAAAAAGAAAAACATACATTTAATTTTATGTATAAATTTCCAGGTTGAACTCCCCGTCCTCCACTATTACCAGCATTTTTTACACTGATTGTATCCCCAGACTCGACGCCTAAGCCATGAAAAAAAATACAAACAATTTACTGCATTAAAAAATTGAGCAAATATATGACTTCTCCTCTCTAAGCTCATAAATAAATACCAAGATCAGTTCCCGAACTAAAGCATAAAGATTCATCTTCAGTAGGCTACTAATGAATAATGGAGTAATGGCTCCGCCATTTTCGATTTTGACAGCTACGGTCTTATATATTAAAGATAAGGATGCAGAACTAACCAGCCGGGATTATAACAGTGACCTCCTTCACACCTTCAACAACACCGCCTCCTCTACAAGCAGCACAAATTTCCTGCAGACACACAGATAAAGCTTTAAATATTTAGAAAGGAAATGCCAAGAGTAACCTTTTGTAATTTCTCCATACCTTAACAACTCGGCCCTGTCCTTTGCAAGCACTGCATGTTGATGTGAAAGGAGGAATTGTAACCTGAGTAAAAAATGCAACAAATTTGATGTTTTTTTACCCCTCTTTATTTTTCTTGATAATCAATAATGATTTTGATATACATTAAAATGCAGACTCCGTAATGAGAGTAGAGAAACATTTTCTCCCCATGATACCAATGCTTATCTAAAGTTAATGCTTCACAAATCATTGCCACTATGCATCTGAGCACTTACTCTTCCAATGCCTCCACAAGTTGGGCATACTTTCATCTTTGCATAAGCTGGATGACCAAGTCCATCTGCAGTAATAATATACACAAGACGAGGAAAACATCAGTCTTCTCGTAGGTGCGACCTTAAACAACCTAAAAAAAATCTGTTAATATTCAGAAACCTAGAGGCCTATTTATCAAGACAAAAAGATTTGACACCAAAACTAAACCAAACAGACTACGTACTGATGTTTAATCTCTTAAACTAAAGAGAGGTCTGTGCCCGACCATCCCTGAAAATATACGGAAAACTTAAACTATGATATCAACTCGAATATACCATCCCAAAAAGATATGGAAAACTTAAAGTTCAGATCATAGTTTAAGTTTTCCATATTTTTTTAGGGATGGTCGTGCCCTTTCTTGTACGAATCACATAGGGTTTTTTTATTTGCAAATTAAAATTGAACCAGGTGATTTATAGGTGTGTTATGGCATCCATTCGTTGTTAGCTTGTTATGTACTACGCAAAAGGAATAAGTCCCAACTTCTATTGATAGAATTTTCCCATGTATGCTATAGATTCCAAAATACAGGATAATCATTAGAGAAACCAATGACAAATTTAGTGCTATGACATTACTAGGAGAGCACAAAATCACATCAAATTTTACTCACTGCAAGAACCGCAAGGAACACGAGCATTAAAGTTCAGCTTCTTCTGACAGCCTTGCGCAGCTTCAGCAAAGGAGAGGTTCAGCTCCACCTATAAAAGACAAAGGAACAGGTTTCAAGAGATTAACCTTCAAACATTTGAGATATCACATGTAACAAGAGCAAAAAGGTTGTTTTTAACCTGTATCTCTGGAGCAAAGTCATCTACTTCTTCAAAGATCTGAATAAGCATATAACACTAAGTAAGTAAAAATTATAAATAAATTATTGCAAAGTAAGACTACAAATAAAATTATATATAAAATAAAACAAGAAACTGAAACGGGACTGAAAGAGTATCAGGATAAGGAGTATGAGAGGAAACCTCGGAAAATATATTACGGAAAGAATTAGAGAAATGCTCTTCATGAAAACCACTGAAACCACCCTCAGTTCTAGTAGAGTAACCCTGTGGATTTCTACCATAGTAATTTCCTTGGCCAGCACTGCTGGTGTTTTCCTACAGCAGACATCGGGAAAACACTAAATTAGCTGAAAATCTTAGATTCATCGGTTTTTGACGAACGAAATATCAAGACATGGTGAGGATAATTTGGAGAAAAAAAAAAGCGAAGGAAACAACCAAATCAGCTGAGCTGCAAACATGAAGGAAAAATTGAGTCATTACCATATCATACTGAGCTCTCTTTTGAGTATCTCTTAGAGTCTGGAATTTACCTTCGTCAACAAAGAAAGGCACAAAATTATCAATCTAGCAAAAACAGTCACAAGCTTTTCCAAAACGTACAACACTGAAGTGAACTAATAGCAAATCAAAATAAAGTAACCCCAAGTGACTAACCTCATAGGCTTCATTTATCTCTTGGAATTTCCTCTTTGCAGCAGGATTATTCGTATTCGCATCTGGATGATATTTTTTGGCAAGCTGCAATTATAGACCCTTAACAAGTCAATATGAAAAACAGAAACTACAAAATCAAAGTAACAAAATACCTATTTCAGGTGGACAACATATCACTGAAATGTACCTACCGCCTGGAATGCCTTTTTGATATCATCTCGGTTAGCATCCTTTGGGACACCAAGAACTTCATAGAAATCTCGCTGACGCAATCCTGGGACACCAAATAACATTAGTATGTCGAATCCAAGCCATGTTTAGATAGAAACATTATTGTACAGCAAAGTCAATTTCAAACCAATGTTAAATTGTTGATCTAATAACTAATAAATTAAAAGCATGTTTCATCGAATACCAAACTGCGTCACCCATATCATGTTCATATCCATAATCGCACAGCATAAAAACTGCCCATAAAGATAGTGGCGGGACTTGACCATTAATTTGCAAAAAACAAAATGTACAAACTAATACCTGTTGCGTGAAAATACCGGTTGTTCAGGAAACCTCCTGTGTTTAATAATCTAACATCGAATCCATTAACACCACGGCACCAACTATGTAAACCTGTTGAGGAACATACAAAAAAATAAAACAAGAAAACCAATTTCAGAAATAGGTTTTGTAAGCAGAAGCATAGAAGTTAAAGGTGAACTAACATCCCCAAATTTAAGTCTATTCAATCCATAACCTATTATACCATATGACATAATGTGACACTCCATTGCAGAGCACACAACAGATAATTTCTGTTAGTTACATCTAGATAACATGCACTACCAAGTAACTTTACTTTTTTCTCGGGCATTTCATCAAACATTTTCTAGGCAGGGATACCACATCACCAGTCTATACAACATCAATATAAAGAGTGAATAAATAAAATAATCAAGAAATTTGATTTACTTTGAAAATTTCCCCTCAATCCACCATCCTCCTGGTGAAGAAACTCATCTTTTACCAACGAAAATGCAGTTTTATGCCGATGAAACTGCAAAATTAAAAACCCCAACTCAATTCGTGAGAATAAAAAAAAAAGGAATAACAATCTACAAGAAGAATTGGATGTAAATGAAAAGAGATTAAGAAAACCACCTTTCTAATATTGGATATAGACCCTAATAAACGAAATCTTCTCATTTGTAAACCCTAATTTAAACAGCTACCACCAGGGATTCATCTGTATTGATTTTAGAAACTCTATCATTCGAGGAAAATGAAATTAGGGATTGGGGGAAGAAAGAAAGAGTGAAGATGAGAAAATTAGGGATTGAGGGATTTCCTTTTGATTGAGAAAAATTTTAATCATGAATTTTCTTGAAGAGGAAGGAAGTTGTTTACTCTTTCTGTCTCTGTGGAGTCAGGACGAGGTTTAGGGTTATCGTCTTCAGGCTCTCTGCTGGACCTACTTACTGGTAAAGCTGCCTGGGTGCAATGTTGGTATTTGGATACCCCCGATATCTCGTTATTTGCCGAAATAACGAACATGTGTTTATCTTTCGGGGGTTAGACCAGGAGGCCCTAGAAACGGCAACATGTTTGATCGTTAGGCCATGTGCAACGAATGGCTCATTGAAACCATCCGAAACAAAGAAATGCCCGACTCCCCTCCCCGTATACGCTTAGGTTCTTGTGTCAGCTAGTGTCACAGGTTCTATCTAAATGCAACAGCATATTTCAGCCAATTCACCTTTCGCCAATTTCTTCACTTGTTGGCTAAAAGTTTTATTCACCGCATATTAAACAGAGGTTCTGCTCATAATCTTTTTAATCCTTCAAAGCAGTACATACATTCTGTTTAATGCATAAAACAGTAAGCCAGACAAAGGGACAAATGCACCGACGGAACTTAACTTAAATCTTCGTTGAAGCCTTATTATTAATGCACACTTAGGGTTACACAACTCTTCTTGTTCCGGACAACCAACTCATCACAAGATCAGGCTTTTATAGCCTTACAAAAAGCTATATACAAGTAACTGTCTGGCAGTTACAGATTTACTTTACACAAGGAAGTTGGCCAACCGCGCGTGCAGACTTTCCCAACTCCTCTCTTAAAGCCAAACAAGCAGTTCTTATCCTTAGAAATGCATAAAGCAACCATTATTTCCGTGTAACCAACTTGTAACCGTCAAGGCAATGTGCTTATCACATGTCATCTAGCAAGCTTTATCGCGTCGTGATAGCCTTTACCATCCAAAGTACGACCATCATCGTTGTGCGTCACTCCCCCTGCAAGTGTGCCAATGCAAGTCTTGCTCTCCTTCCTGCATGCCACATACACACAGAACTTATTCTTGCTTTTCCCCTTAACTCAATCGTCAAGTATCCATTCTACTTGCTTGTAAAATTGTGATCTGATTATTGGTGGTGCACGCTTCGCTTGTTGTCTTGAAGTGTCCTGCAAATCAGGATGGTACTTTTTCAAAATGTTAACATGAAAAGTGGGATCCACTTTCAATCGTTCCTGAAAAACAACTCTATAAGCCACCTTACCAACTCTTTTCATCACTTCAAAAGGACCATCATATCTTGGAATTTGGCCTTTATGCACTGTTTTGCTAGAAATTTTCTTCCAAATATGGGGTGTTATCTTTGAAAGTACTGTTAGAGAATAACTCAGTTGAACCCACCAAGCGTTGGTATGTCAAGTTTGGTCGTCATATTTTAGTATCAAAACTCATATAGAGTCGCTTGATTAAATACTATAGTCAACTTCGTTTAGGTTAGACTAGAAAGTATAGGAATGTTTAGACGTACAAGTATTACTCCGAAGACCTGAAGAATGAGAAGAAGTAACGACTGCAATGAAGACATCGTCCTTCCACTTGAGGTTAGTAAAACTGACTTGACTTATTTCCATTCCTAACGTTTCTTTCAAGTCGTGTTATACTAAAAACATAACATGTGAAGCTGTATATATATAATACTTTAGTTATTAGACTTGGTCATTTTATTATGATCAAAGTATCTAGGAATTTATTGAATTATGAAGTATAAATGCTTATATATTGGAACTTCATAAATACGAGATCAACATAATATTTGTAAGATATAGGTATGATTTCATCCTAGAAAACTATGTATTATTACATTAGTTTAAAGAAGTAGATGTACGGAATTTACGATTTCATAATCGAAATGGAAATCATGATTGGTCCGGTTCTTTATTGAATATATTTTGGATGACCAATTCAAGATGACAAGGTAAAAACTTTCTTAACTTATGTTGAGAATTGAGGTATAATAGGTCAAATCCTATAATATGTTGCATGTTGGAATCGGTCAGAAGCTATTTTGTGAAGCAAGGTGTAACCTGTCACAAGCTACGTTGGAAAGTTAGTTGTAATTGGTCCCAAGCTACTTTTGGAAGCAAGGTGTATCCAATCATAAGCTTACTTGGGAAGTAAGGTGTAACCAATCACAAGCTACCTTTGGGAAGCATGGTGTGACCGGTCACAGCCTATTTTGGGAAGCATGGTATAACCGATCACAACCTAAATTGTGAGTGTTGGTAAGGATAATTTAAAGAGACCGTTCATGTTTGTTTTTCCTTTCTTGGTAATACTTCAATGAAGGATAACAAGTGTCCCTCTTGTCATGACTAGTTGGAAGGTAAGTTTCATGTCATTGTCTACTTCAACTATTTGTTGCCTTATAACTGATATCGAATTCAATCAACCTCTAACTGCTCATTATTTTTTCTACTTGGATAGATAGTATCGATAATCTGAACTAGATTGTCTCATCCTAGTTTTTTACCAATTAAGCATGATAAATCACACCAAAGTTAAGACCCTGTTTAGTATCTCTGTACTACTTGTACTAATATTCGTGGAAAGTTCAAAAAAAACTTAAATATAAGGGATTCCGTTATTAAGGTTTTATTTACTGATACATTTTATTTTATTTGGTGGTGATGGCGTTAATGGGAAACCATTCACACCAGCAGTTGGTGAACAATCATTAGTGATGGTGTTAATGGGAAACCATTCGCACCAGTAGTGATGGTGTTGTCCATGCTTTAAATTTTGTGTGTATATCTATTAATTAGTGTTCCATTCTTGCAAACTCATTGTCATGCTGCAACTAGGTTCCTCTTGGGGTTCCCGGTATTTTTATAATGGATTAATATGCATAATGAGATTGAACAAGTGGATAGTTATTTTATAGGTCTATCTTTCATTTCATTTATTGGTTCTTACCTCCACTTGTATGTGTATTGCATCTAGATGATGTAACTGATCTTATGATCCCAAGGGTTAGCTATAACTATTGCAGCTCGACGATGTAACTGGTCAAGCTACCCAGGTCCCAGTTCGAACATCACCTACAAGTGTTGAATCAACAATTCATGTTGTATCTTTGTCTCAGCACGATGACCAGAATTTGGCTGAAGTAACCCAACAAGCTCAAGAATTATCTTTAGCACCCATACAACATGTTTCCCCTGCATCAAGCAAATCCATGTGATTTCCTCTTCGACCTAACACAGAAACTACTGGAATCAAATATGTATTGAAAGCAAACCATTTTTTTGCTGAGTTACCCGGTAAGGATTTACACCAATATGATGTAAGGGTCTCTTTTAATCTATTTATGTTTTACTGATGTCTTAAAAATTTATTGGTTCATTAATCATCCACTTGTGTTTCCAGGTTTCCATCACTCCTGAAGGTACATCAAGAGGTGTCAACACGGCTGTTATGGAGCAGCTAGTGAAACTATACAAGTCTCATCTTGGACGACGCCTTCCTGCTTATGATGGAAAGAAAAGTCTTAATACCGCTGGACTATTACCTTTTTATAACAAAGATTTCTCAATTACCCTTGATTGATGAGGATAATGGCACTGGAGCTGCTATGTTATTGCTTTGATGCCTTTCATTTCCTTTATGTTCACTTGCATGTATGTGTATTAAGCTTATGTTTCTATTTGTTTCGTGATGCATGAGAGAGAGCGTGTTCAAAGTTGTTATCAAATAAGATGCTCGAGCGGATCCCAACCACTTGGGAATGTTTTTGCAGGGAAAACAGGAAGACACACCTCAAGAAGATCTTCAGGTTCTTGACATTATTCTGCGTGATCTCCAACTTCTAGGAATATATATGTCTTGTTATAACATTATGGCTTTCTGTTTAGTATGTTATAGTTATGAGATTTACATCGATTTCTGTTGGTTATAATAGGTATGCTCCCGTTGGTCGTTCATTTTATTCCCCCAACTTGGGGAGAAAACAGTCACTTGGTGAAGGTTTGGAAAGTTGGAGAGGTTTTTACAAGAGCATTTTCCCGAATCAAACGGGTCTTTAATTGGATATCGGTGCATTCTAATTTTGATTGTTGTTTATTGCTAAATTCTATTTATTCTGCCAATCTATGATGTGGTCATTATATAGCTTTGGTTGTTGTTGATTGCTTAAATCTATTTATTCTACCAATCTATGATCTGGTCATTTCTATAGCAACTTCGTAGTTATATATGTCCTGCATGCACCAGCCAATACTTGACATAGTAATTCATTGTGTTTTTCTGTTTTATATGTCTCCCACGGATTTCGTCGAGCCATTACCTGTCATAGAATTTGCTACCCAGCTCCTGAATAGGGATGCACTTGCTCGACCTTGTCTGATGCTAATCAAGTCAAGGTAAATAACTTTTATTGGTCACAAATGTTTAATGTTCCCCAGAGAACTTACGATGTGTTGACTCGTGAAATGATTTGAACTTTTGACTTTGCAAACATCCATTAATAATAACTTTCTTGGGACTGCAGATCAAGAAGGCCCTTAGTTACCTATGAACTCGTTACTCAAATTAGGAAAATATTTCAATTCTTGTCCATGTTGGTAAGTTGTTTATCCACTTATAGACATTTCTTAGTTTTCTGCTATAGGAAGTTTGAACTGGCAAGATGTGAACTTTTCTTATATAAACTGGTTGATTGTTTTTTTCTCTTGTAGCGTTTGTTTTGATTCTGTTTACTATTTCTTATATGGAACAAGAATGGTCTTCTAGTGCCACACACTACTACTAACCAAGGTCATTGAATACCCAAGTCCTTTATTTAGCTGAGAATCTTTTGAAAATTTGATATGGATGTTAAAAACTACATCGTATTCAGCTAGTGGTGTCTTACTTTTTTTAAGGACCTCTTTGCAGTTAAACTTCTAATTCCCAAACTTTTATTTTCTACAGGTAATTGCAAGTTTTAAATTGGGACGGTCATTTCATCTTTTTGCTGGTTTTTGCTGCAGTTTGTGTTCATTAGGTTGCTCTGCACTGATTGTAAGAAAAAAATATCCTTTTATAGAACTTATGGTGTGAATTCGGTATTTTCCTAGATTTTTCTTTTGTATTTTTGAGCATCTGTGTAAACTTAATTCAAATGTGTATTGAACTTATAGATTGATTTTGTAAATTGAATTTGAAAGTTCGGTTGGATGGTGAAATATGTCATCTAAGTATCTGAAATTGTAAATTGATTCCAACAAAATTTCAGTGTAGTTTAGGGTAATTTGAGTTTTAAATCAGAATTATTTCTGCCCAGTCAGAATGGTTGCAATGAGTCAGCCATAACTAACTCGTATTTTTTATATATTAATATAATCAAATATACGAAGTAATCCAAGTGTCTACCTAGCGGCAGCCTGAAAGTATCGTAAATCTGAGTCAATCTGAAAGTGTCGTTCCAGAAAAAGACACTCAATGTACATCACTTTCAGAGGCATTTCGAAAGTGTCTTATAACTCGTTAATACGACACTTTCCAACTATCTTAAAACGGTTTTTTTCCACTAGTGATAATCTCCCATACCTCTTGAGACATGAACAAAGTCTTCATTTGAATAGACAAAAAATTATAGTTTTCACCATGAAATAGTGGTTTTGATGGTTGTTGTATGTATAGGTTTGAGTTACTAGAACTTGCCATAATTTTGCATCAAAACCGAATTTTCGTTTCTTTGATTTTGGGGCTAAAACTTCTTCGTTTTGTTGAAATTTTTGGCTCGCAAGGATCAGATTCACTTGATCTATGCCCTCATACCAATTGTTGGTACTTTGGGTGATTATAAATTTTGTTTGGGACTGATTTTGTTGCTAATGGAGAAGTGGAAACTTTTAGTTCTTCTCACTCTATGTTTTCAATAACTTTTTCCGTACAATCTCTTACTATTCCATTACATTCTCTTACATTTTATTTCTACTACAACCAACATATACTTGGCTACAAGAGAGCCAATACAACAAAACATGTGGATGTTCTACATCCACTCATTTAGTCAACTCCTAACTTAACATAAGGTTTACACTCTTATTACATTAGTTCACTATTTCTTTGCAATCCGTTTGCCAACAATTTGCAATCCTCTTGCAAGCTTAATAATATACATTACTCAACACAGAATGGCATTTTGGTTTTTCTCTTCCTCATTCGATTTTAATCTTTTTGTTCTTTTGTCGAAAGGTCAATTAAGTAATTTTTCCTTCTCACAAAATCTTATCGGATTTCATTTGACAGTTCAGTATGGAGAAGTTGACTTCTTAACAGGTTAGATGGAAAAAGTAACAGGTTAGAATATGGCATTTTCCCTACCTGTCCACAGTCTCTAATTTTGGGGAAGTGAATCATATATTCTACTTCCTCTGTACAAAGGCAATTTTATTCCGGCGAAATTAAGTTAAGCATTCAATAAACATTTTTAGACTTGGTGCATGTGCTTTTCTAACTCAGATCACTGATATCATCATCAATGACATTACTGTTATATTACAACGATGTTGACGCTGGCTATTCTAATCTTAAAGATTTCCTTTTAAAGGTTACACAAAATGGGATATACATTATTATCTCCATTTTAAAAGCACCACCTGCAACATTTATTAGGTGTGCTTTCACCAATGAAGACTTTCCATAAGAGGTTTGGTTCAATGTAGTCAATATCGGCGGTATCGGCCGATATATCGGGGATATTTCGGATATCGGCCCAGAACGATACGATAAGAAGGATATCGGGGATACGATATTCGCCCGATAATATCGGCCGTATCGGCCGTTTCGGTCAAATATCGGTCGTATCGGTCGATACGAAATTTTCCTACATTTCCTGATATGAGACGGTATTGGTCGTTTTCTATAAAGTTTAAGGGTAATTTTGGCGAAGAAAGTCTTCCGGGTGGTAGTAGAGGTGCATGTAGCTCTCGAAGCAAGTCTACTAAAGTTACTCTTTTGTTTTTTTGATAAAATTGATGTTATCTATTATATTTTATCCGAAAATGTGTGGAGAAATGTTTAATATAAAATTATAGTCTCTAAATCTAGAACCGATATTTCAACGATAATATCCCCGATATAAAATCGTACCAGTGTATCGGTCCCGGCCGAGATGAACCGATATCCGATATTAACTACATTGGTTTGGTTATACTTCTTTTTGAACTCAACAAAACTTTGTCGTGCTTGAAATCATCCAACGGCTACAACGACTATAAACTGAATAAACACCATAGATTATCATTTATGTTGTCATTCACAAAGTCCATCCAATCACTTGAGCTGTTAGTACAAGATTTTTCATTTACTCGATAAATATAATTTAGCAATAATTTTTGTTCAATTTGTTGCTCATATTACAAATTTTCTTAATTCACCGTCTCAAATTGTTGGTAACCAAGCATTTGCTTCCTCTGCCTTTTATTGGTGATATCATACGAACTCTTACTTGTTTTACTCAGGAAAATAAAGATTTCACACTGTAGATTGATCTATATGTCTGGCGAGTGCAGTGTTTGTGTGGCGGACCGAAAGAGTTCATCTCCAGCCTATGTTGTATAGGCTGAAACTCACTGGTGTGCCACTCTGATGCAGTGACCGGAACTTAAAACTAGTGTGGGTTCACATACATTCAGTCTTTCATATTTCTACACTTGTTTTGTTGCTGTGGGAAAGAAATTACGCGATCAAGTAATTCACAAAATTAGTGGCCAAAATTTTTTGTGACTAAATTTCATGTAAGTTGAAGACCAACGTTGCCTTAAGCCTGACCGACCACTTTTTCATGTAGTCGGATGATTTTAGTCGGCTATTCCAGGTTTTCTTATAGTGTGAAAATGTTGATAGAAGCACACTACATGGCATTTGTACGGGAAAAAAAGATCAAACTTTTGTGATAAATAAAGAAGTGGAGGCAAACTTTATGTTTAATAGTTATTAAAAAAAAACAAACAAAGTTTTCTTCTCAAATGGCACTTAAAATGTCCCGTCCCACCTCATTTTCTCCCTACACGACACACAGTGTGCCGTCCAAGCTTTTCATTTTTCTCACATGACAGACAGTATGACGACCTATCTCATTTTTATTCACACGACAAACAAAGTATCGTCTAGTGTCCACTGTTTCCAAGGTTCCTGCCGGTACGATCAAGGTTATCTCGCCCTTTGATCTTGAGGTGACACTGTTGAATCCATATATCGTATACGTGGAAGGGATCAGATCTGAGTCGTTATATCCCATAGTTCTGAATGCATGATAGAACAATATATCAACTGAACCCCCAGTGTCCACTAGGATTTTGTTTATCGTCCATGGTCGCCCTTTTTCACCTTCATCTTCTTCCCATTTGAAGTGAGGTTGCATAGTCATGGTGACTACCAAAGGGTCAGAATGCATTCCAACTCCTGCCTGCATATCTTCTGTTGTGAAAGAAATTAGTTGTTTCTGCCATTCTTCGAGTGCGCGACTCTTAGTTACTAGTTGTATTTCTTCGCCATTTCGATTTCTTTTGTAAACTCGGCTTAAAACATTATCATGGAAGTTGCTAATGTCTTTAGTAGAGTGGATGATCGAGTTTATCTGCCATGAATTTTGTCTGATTTCAATGCGATGGATAACAGCTGGTTGGGGTTATTGTGGTGCCCTTGGTAGCTCGCCCTCTTCAAGATATTGGTTCAACTTTCATCTTTCGATCAGCTCTAGTATGAATCTTCGCACATTTGTGCAATTGGCGGTGATGTGACCGTGAAACCGGTGATATTCACAAAATTCTCCAGTTCTTACTCCTCATATGGGTTCTTGCCCGATATTGAATGACACTAGAATTTCTTGAGTTAATATGAGCGCCTCCCAAACTTTTTCTATTGGAGTGTTTAACCTGGGTAGCTTTACATCATCAAATGGTGGGTAGTTTGGTCTTCGCTCAAACCTTGGGTTGTCATTAGATCCATCTCTTGGGTCATTGTTGAATCGACCCCCTTAATTATCGTATCTTGATGGGTAGTTGTTCGCGTGGAGTTTATCTCCATATTGTCTCCGGAACCACCCTTCGTCCTTGCTTGAAAAAGCTACTTCTTTCGCGGTACTCCCCACGACTTGTTTTCTTTGTCCAACATTAGAGGTATTTTCGACATTGTTTGTTATTCGTGGTGTTAATATCGCACTCCCACCCTTTGCTGCTGGGATCGTTGTCAAACTGGTGTTCATTTCCATCTGTTTTTCTTCCAGTGTTATAAACTCCTCCTGGTATTCTCTTAGTTCTTGCATATCAATTTCATGCCTGATTCGGAATATCTCCACATACAAGAGTTCAGTTGGGTATAAAGTGTTGACGAAGGCAAGGATTAAATGTCGCTCTGATACGTCTCCTGTTGACTCGCTGCACATGGTTCTCCATCGCAAGGTGAGGCTTCGCAGGCTTTTTCCATGTGCTTTCTTCAAGGTAAACGCGTTCTCAATTCCTGTCTTCGCGTGGTTACTGGTTATGTAATTCCCTAAAAATAGCCTTTGCAACTATGTGAATGAAGTTACAGGGATTTCGTTCAGACTATCGAACCACAATGAAACCTCCCCGGTCACGCTGGCCGGAAAGTATTTGCATAACACCGCCTGATGTTGGGCCCATGGCATTAGCGTTAGGTTATAGGCCTTCATATGTTGTACTTCATTCCATTAACGTTAGGAGGATGTGGGTAAGGCACACTTCGCAGGAATAAGAGCTTGTAGTATTTCACGCAAAAATGAATACCTTTCTGCTTCCTCTATTGCTTCTGCTAGCTTCATTTTTCCCCCTCCTCGCCTACGATTGTTTCTCATCGCTGCTTTAAGTTCTTTGATTCGCATTAGCTTGCTCTCGTTCTCTTTGCATGACTGCTTCCAATGCTCTTTGTTCTATCGCGCTTCTTTTTATGGTCATTCCAGTTTCTCGCTCCAAACTAGTTTCTCTTTTGCATCTCTGACTTTCACGTTCCGAGCTACTTCCCCTTCTTCCATCATATCTCTGTGTTTCTTTCTCTGGGTTTTCTCTCCTTCTTGCTCGATCCCTCCTCATGTCTCTTCGTTCTTGTAATTTTCTTTCTAAATTGCGTGTATTTTCTCTTTCGCGTTCTCTTCCGGTTCGTACTCGGCACGATTGTTCTGCACTTTTCTTTCCTTAAGGAAAACAAAGTATCGCCAACAATACAAACAAACACAAACAAACAAACAAAACAAAATCAGCAACGCATCTATAGAAAATGATAACTTCGGTGACTTCTTTATCAATTTTCTAAGACTACCAAAATATATTTCCATTTGAACTTTAAAAAGAACTTCTCATTTTCCAGATATAAAAGTCCTAGGATATATATCGAGTGATACCTTAACAAGGGAAAAAAGAAACTAAAAATACAAGATTAGAACTAAAGATACAAGATTTCAGATTAAGACTAAAAAGAAAATAATATATTAAAACGAGAAACTGAGACAGGACTGAAAAGAGTATGAGAGGAAACCTTGGAAAATTTATGACCACCTGCAGTTCTAGTAGAGGAACCCTTTGAATTTGTATCGGAATATTTTCCTTGGCTAGCTGAGGAGCCCTTTGGATTTGGATTTCCATCACAGTAATTCCCTTCGCCAACACCTCTGGTGATTTTCTACACCAGACATTGACATAGATAAATTAGCTCAAAATCCTAGATTTATAGGGTTTTGACGTACAGAATATAAACAAAACATGGTGATTGAGCATTCAAAATAAACATCAAGGGAAACAATCAAATAAGCAGCAACGCAAACATGAAGAAAGACCGAGTTGTTACCTTATCATACTGAGCTCTCTTTTTAGTATCTCTAAGAGTCTGGAATTTACACATGGGTTAGTCCTCGAGTGATTTCGGGGGAATTGAGTGTATTTTAAATCTCAGGGATTTTGAGAGAATGTAGGGAGTTTGAGAGAGTTTTGTGTTTTTGAGTTCAAGGAGTTTGGGGGAGTGTAGGGAGTTTGAGAGAGTTTATTAGAGGGAGTTTGGGGAGTTTGAGAGAGTTCACTCCTAACTCATTCTCTTTTAAGAAACAATAAACCCTTATTTGAAAATAACATAGATCTTTAATCAAAAGAAAAAAATAAATGAAAAATGATCATATTTCTGTATCAATAGTATGTTATTTTGTGCAACGAGATAATTTTTTTTCCCTTCAATTTAACGGTCTCCATACAATTCTAACTCCCTTTGTTCACGAACATTTTCCCACATATCATTCGCTATACTCTTTTTCCATGCATTAGCTTCTTGACGTTGTTGTTCTTGAGTTTGTTGTGCCAAAATTTCATCGTCATTTACAAGCGTTGATGGATGGCTATCTTCCTCTTCCTCGACCGGAAACTCATCTGAACGGCATTCTTTTCGTAAGAAGTTGTGTAGGCCTGCACAAACTGTCATTATCTCTGTTTGCACCTGATACGGAAATGGAGGTTGAGACTTAAAGATCAAGAAATGAGACTTCACAACACCGAACAATCTTTCAACTACATTCCTCAAAGAAGCATGACGCATGTTAAATAATTCTTCATCCTTTTTCGCATGATTACCCGTACCAGAAAATTCTTTCAAATGATAACATTGGCCACGAAATGGTGTTAAACAATATCGTCGGTTTGCAAACCCACCATGCAAAGTATCAAGCCAATTAATGCATGATGACATAACAAATTATGAAGATAGCTGTAAAGGAATTCTGTTTCACCGAAACACAGTTTCAGATTGTCTAATCTTTGCAGTACTAATACTTACCTGATCCTCTTGAAATTTTTACAATACACTTACAACTCAATACTCCACAACACACTCAAAAATCATAGCATTCCAACGGTTCATTAAAAAGATACATTACTCAGAACCCGACTACTTTCAATACGTGCATACAGAATTCAGTTCCGGATTTCTCACACTTTGGTGTACCTAAAGTTATCAGAACTTCATGAAATTTCTACAGTAGGAAACCTTCGGATATACAAACATCATACTAAAATTTCATCTTTGTCCGATAAGCGGAGAATGAGATAAATAGGAATCAGTCCCCTATTCGGGATTTAAACTCAGCAGACCATAGTCATATATTGTGCAAGTTTGCAGTAGCAAACGTGACATGTCCGCGTGAAAATTTTATTGTACTTCTATAACAAGGTAAACTACGACATACTCAAATTTCATCATATTCCAACGCTTGAATTTAAAGATATCATTATAATCAAATCATGCAATTTCTTACCAAGATCTTTTGAACCACAAATTAGGGTTTTGACAGAGAGAGAGCACCCACAAAAAAAACTATACACACAATCAAAATAAACAATCATGGAGATCAAAGATATGAAAAACAATCACAATAGTACACAAATGAAACTATTATAAACAATCATGGAGATCAAAGAAGAAAAAAAACATACCTGGAAAAAACGTTTCCTCTTCTTTCTCCTATGGTTTTCTACGCACCAAACTCCTTCCCAAATCTCTACTCTTTTGAGAGATTTGTTGTGAGACCAAAATACACTAAAAACTCCTTCGAACTCCCTAAAGCAACCAACTCCATAGTATTGTAGGGTTTTATGACTAACAGGGAGTTCAAGAGCTTTTTTTAAACTCCCCAGCGACTAACAGGTGTTTTCAAGAGAGTTTAGGAGACTCCTCTAAACTCCCCCACGACTAACGGAGATTTGGAGAGACTCCCTCAAACTCCCTCAGAACTAACAGGAGAAAACCTAAATACATTAAAATCTCTCGAACTCTCCCACGACTAACCCCCTGTACGTTTCGTCAACGAAGAAGACACAAAATTATCATTATCAATCTAGCAAAAACGGGCACAGGCTTTCCCAAAATATGTATGTACAACATTGAAGTGAATTAATCGTAAACTAAAGTGAAGGAAGTCACCCCCAAGTGACTAACCTCGAAGGCTTCCCTTATTTCTTGGAATTTCATCTTCGCAGCAGGATTATTCTTATCCTATCCGGATGACATTTTTTGCAGGGACGGACCCAAGATTTTTTTCAGGATGGGGCTGGCTAATATTGCCGGCTTTGCGGCGGAAGGCCGCACTAGATTATATTTTGCTTGAGTCTGTTATTTTCTTGGCAAGCCTGATTTGCTTAATATGCAATACATAGAAAAATAAAACTTAAAGTAAACAACAAACATAATAAAAGAAATTGATGTGAGAGCGAATTTCTCAAAAACTATAGATGTTTGAAGTATGGATGTTGTAAATAAGAAGGTCTTCTTGTTTAAAAATTGGTAAGTTCATGAAGATGTCATGTTTTTTGCCAATAAGTTTATCACTTTCATTGCATGGGTTAGAAATTAAATGGGCTTGTCATGGTTATCAGTGGGCTAACATAAACTTTACATGAATTATACATAGCTAATTTTGTTTTGGGCAGATTCAGGGACGGGCTAGAGCCCCACTTAGCCCTCTCATAGGCCCGTCCCTGATTTTTTGGCAAGCTGCAATTACAGACCCATAACAAATCTATATAAAAAAACTAAAGAATCGAGTAAGAAAAACAAATCACAGCAATGTACCCACAGCATGGAACGCGTTTTTAATATCATCCAGATTAGCATTCTTCGGAACACCAAGAACTTCATAGAAATTTCGCTGACAGAATCCTGGGATAAAAAAAAAAATGTATGTGGAAACCCCTATAGGAGTAAACAATTTTCAATCCAGGCCAAAAATACCTGTTGCGTGAAAATACCGCTTGTTTAGAAAATCTCCGGTGTTTAATA
Organism: Papaver somniferum; assembly: GCF_003573695.1. Classification (NCBI taxonomy): domain Eukaryota; kingdom Viridiplantae; phylum Streptophyta; class Magnoliopsida; order Ranunculales; family Papaveraceae; genus Papaver; species Papaver somniferum. The sequence goes on along the minus strand of NC_039358.1, from coordinate 197,552,538 downwards.
ACCTAACATCAATGCCACTAACACCACGGCACCAACTATGTAAACTTGATGAAAACACACAAAAAAAACATAAAATTCCATCAACAAGTTCTGTAAACAGAAGCATAGAACTTCCATTCCAGATATAAGACTATCCAGTCCACAAGCACAAAGAACAACACCAAACCACATATATAATGCGATAAGGGAGGAATATCTACTTCTAGTGTAGAAAAAATCTCCTCTTAAAGTTAATCCACGATTCCCCGATGAAGAAATTCATCTTTTACTAATGAAAACGTAGTTTTATGCTGATGTCACTGAAAAATCCAAAACCAAACGAATGAATTCCTCAAAGAGGAAAAAAAAATGTAATAAAAATCTACAAGAAGTATCCTGGCTAAATTGGGACATATGCCACTTAATTGGGACTTATAGATTTTTTCATCCACCCCACAAAGAATGATAAGGGGTGTTTAAGTTTGATGAAGGTATCATTTTACCCTCTATCAAATATTAATACTACTAATTTGTCCCATTAAATCTTAATCATAAAATTAAAAACTAAAATCAAAATCATAAAACTAAAATCGTAAAATTTAAAAACTAAAATCAAAATCATAAAATTAAAAACTAAAATCAAAATCAAATTTATTTCCATCTCCACTTCAACTGATTCTTCTTCTTTTCTTCTCAACCCAATCCTATAAACTAGGTTTTAGTAACATAAAATTGCTCAAAAATTGAAAATTTTGAAATCAAATTTTTCCTGGTTTATCAGAAGAAATTTTTTGTTGGGAGCGTTTTTGGATGGGGGCATGGGGGACAAATAAGAGGTTGACATGTGTCCTTCATATTAATTGTTTTCACAAATCCCGTTTCCAAAAATACCAAACATAAAATATAAACAATTATGATAAGCAATACTTTTCTCCAAAAATACATTTCTTTTATATTTTTGGAAACAAAATTTGTTAGAAGCAATTAATTGGAAATACACATGTCAACATATTATTTGTCCCCCATGCCCCCATTCAATAACGTCCCCATCAAATAAATTCTCGGTTAACGTTAATGTATATGTGATCCGATTGCAAATAGAAACGTTTTATGTTCATGCACACAAAGACCGATTGACCTTGATATGTTTTCTGGTTCGAGAAATTTAAACCAGAACCGGATTACATTAGCACTTATAAAAACCGATTGTTGATGTATAATGTTAGAATCAGATTTTATATGTGTAACGAGTAAACCGGTTGTTGTTCTTAATTTTTTTGTATCTTCTTTTTGTTAGAATCGGATTACATGAGCATTCTTATAAACCGATTCCTGTTGTGCAATGTCAGGAATCGGTTTTTACATATGTATCGCGTAAACTGATGCTGGTTAACCCATTTTTTTCAGTTAATACTCGATCATAAAATGAGTATGAAATCATACTCGATTTCATTTCATTAACTCGGGTATAGAATGAATTTTAATTTTATTTGATGTTTAACAACACATAATTCACAGATAAAAAGAGAAAATTTACCCACAATCGGTTTACGTTCATGCCAATATAAACCGGTTATGGATAATCGGTTGATTTTTATGTCCATATAAACTGATTCTGGGTAGAAACTAGTTTCAAAAAATCTATGTATGTTTTTGAGGTTACAATCGGTATATGTTTTTGATAACATATACGGATTCTGAGTTGGTGTTCTTCAAAAAAATTCAAATTTTCAAATTTTTTCATGTTGAGATGATTAATTAACACAAGTTAATTTCACATCTAACACTATATTTTACCACTAATCACCCGAATTAACGCTAATTAATCAGGGATACATTATCCATTAAGAAAATAGTTGGTTAAGGGGTTTCTATGAATTACTTCTTAATGATCCTATTTTATCATGTAGCTATAGGTCCCAATTAAGTGGCATAGGCCCCAATTTAGCCAGGAAGAAGAATTCAAAGAGATTTTTCATATAATTGCCTTTCTGGCAGCATTCTTAGATACAGATTTCTGAAGAAACCCTAATAAACGAAATCTGCTCATCTCCGTATATTGATCATCGAAACTCTTCAGTAAATTTTATCATAGAGGAGGAAAGATGAGGAAAGATGAGAAACTACTCTTAGTACTCTATGATCAAATTTCTTAAAGAGGAAGTTGGTCTTTCTTTCTCTGTGGAGGCGGGAGGTTTAAGGGGTTTTCGTCTACAAGGCTCGCCACTCGTGTGTCCTGGACCGGACCGGTAATGTCTTCTTCTTTTTACGCGCCCGTTATTCTGTTATTCGTGTCCCGGACCGGACCGGTAATGTTTTCCTCTTTTTTTACACGCCTGTTATTTAACGGACTGACGTGTTGAAATTTTGCATGCCTAGTTTTGCACGTTGAATTTTGAATTTGGTAATTTTTTGAATTTTAATTTGAAGCTGATTTTTGAATTGTAATCTCTAGCGGTGATTAATTGATACTTAATATCCGTTCAGTAGATCAAGGTTATATCCGTTAAGCTTTTTAATGATGTGGAAACAAGCTTCGTGCTTAAAATTCGAGTTTCTTATTTTTGTCAATCCTCCTGTGTTTAACGTTGTTGTAGTCTGAAAAAATTATAAACTTGTAGATCACTAGATCATTTTTTTTTTCTCCGGCGACGAGCCATGGCGACTGAAAGCTATGGATCTTCATCGGATTGGTCTCATCCGTTTCTTTTGTTTGTTTTGGTCGTTTTTCCTTCTCGTTTTCGTTTCTTCCTATTTTTGCTTCCACGAATTTTGCTTTGCAGTATTTCCCTTTCCTGTTTTCGTCTAGGGTTTTCTTTTCTTTTAGGGTTTATCTTTTTTTGTAAAGTTCAACCTTCTGCCATGTCCGCAACAGCAAGTTCTGCTTCTCGATCTGCCCGTAAACCCCCTCCATCACCTCGGACAATGCTTTCACCATCAGCTGGTCCGACTTCTCAGAATGGTTATGTGAATTGCCCATTCAAAAAATTCGACAGCTGCGGCAATGGAGTTAATGGAAGGGGTTATGCTAGAGGTTCTATCTTGCATCATTTGCAATTTAGACATTCTTTTTCGAAGGATAATGGGGCTCATTGCAGAGCTATCATCTCCGATGACATTGAGGTTTTCAGCTCATGGGAAGGTTTGTTGCAGCAGTTACGTATGTGGCTTTGCTGCCGTTGCATGGCCCTCCACACCTAGAAGTCTCCCTGTAAAGGAAAGGGTGTTCATTGCGACACCATTGCAGGTCTCTTTAATGGCAGTTCTGCAGATTTTTTTTCTTCACGGTATCGACAGGCCCGCAGTCTCACCTGTGTTGATCGAACCTGCTGCTGCTTCCATCGTTGTTGTCCCTGCCAGTTGCGATGATAAGGCGTTGTCTGATGAGGTGTTTTCTCTAACCCCTGACTTGCTTTGTGTTGTTTTCCAGCGCCATTTTTCCACGGTTTCTAGCATCCCTCATAAGTGCAGGTTGAGTTTCTCCTGCACTATGAAAGTATTCTTGGACAGTGTGCTAAGTAAACCTTCGGATATTACTGCTTGGATCCGTTTACTCCTCCTCCCCATTTGCACGCCGGTACAGGCCCAAAGCCGATGAAAAGTCAAGCAATCGTAAGCGACTGCAGGTAGCGGCCATTCAACAGGCCTTGTTGGTTTGGAAAGAACCAGGGGGCTGTTATAAGCTGATTACAAAGTTGCTTCACTTGCCGAGTCATCATAAAAGCACCAAACAAGACAGTGAGAAGAAGCCGGATATGGCCAACTTAAGTGCTTGTCGAAGGAAGCTCGAATTTGGACATTATGCGGTGGCGATTCGTGTATTGTCTTTGGACGGTGTTGCTCCTCGCAGTGAGAACACATTTTTTGAACTACAATCTAAGTAGAGCTGTCAAACGGGCAAGCTAGAATCAACCCGGCCCTAGCTTGCCAACCCGTACTAGGGTTAGGGTCAACCCTAACCCTAGTACTATTCACGAACAAGCTCAAAACCCCAACCCTAGCCCTAGACGGGTAAACCCTGACGGGTTGGCGGGTTGGCTTGTTAATGTTATCAATTTAAAATTTAGGATTGTTTAGGATTATTCATTTAGTAAAGGTCGAACCTAGGTCAATTTGGTGTTTAACTAGAAGCCCCACCACTGAGTTGTAAAGTGGACGTTTTTATTGCCACTTAATCAACGATATAGCCGGTTACGGCGCTTTAGTTTTCTTAGACAGAGAACCCTAACATCAACTAAGCATTTTACTTTTTTTTTTTTTTATCATTTTATAAGTTTAAATTAATGTGAGTAAGACTAACTCACTGTTTAAATTATGCTAATCCTTTTATCAATTTAGGACATCCCGAATAAATATGTGAAAGATGAATCTAAGTTGTAATTTAATTTATTGATTGATTATTTAAAATCTAAAAATTGTTATATTTGTTTGGGTAGATCCAAAATTAGCTTTATTTATTGATTTAAAATTAACTAATTCTAATATATGTTTGCAAATCATGGATTTTAAAGAGTTGGTGGGATTGAGGGATATATTTATTAATTTTGACGGGTTGACGGGTAACCCGCGGGTTGGCCCTAGCCCGGCTTGTTTTCTAGTAGGGTTGTATATGTCAACCCTAACCCGGCCCGTTTAGACAACAAGCCAAGCCGGGCCGGGTCAACCCGCAAGCCGGGTTATAAATTGACAGCTCTAAATCTAAGCATCCTACAGCTCCACCTCCTTCCATTCCAGAGGAAGATTTTTGTTGTGATCCGGTATCGGTTGATTCACGGGTTGTTCGTGGTGCTATCAAGAGTTTCCCTAGAGGAACTTCTTGTGGTCGCGATGGTTTGCGTGCGCAGCATCTGGTTGACGCTTTGAGTGGTGCAGCAACGGCAGTGGCATATGATTTGTTTGCTTCGATCACGGGAGTGGTCAACCTTTGGTTAACTGGCAAGTGTCCTAAGGTTTTGGGGGAGCTCATCGCCAGTGTACCTCTCACGCCTTTACTCAAACCTGGTGGTGGGTTAAGGCCTATTGCGGTAGGCACTATCTGGCGACGTTTGGTCTCTAAGGAAGCCGCATTCTCCGTTGGCAAGGCCATGTCTTCTTACTTAGGAGATCATTAGTTTGGGGTTGGTGTGCCAGTTGGGGGAGAAGGTATACTTCGTGCTGTAAATGGTTTGCTGGAGTTCAGAGGGCACTCGGATAAGATGTCAATGTTGCTTATCGACTTCTCGAATGCTTTCAATATGGTGTGCATGTATTATCTCATTAGAGAGGTTCGGCTTCATTGTCCAGGTATTTGTCGCTGGGTTGAATTCTGTTATGCTACGACTGCTAAACTCTATTATGACCAGTACATCTTGTCTTCTGCTTTTGGGATTCAGCAAGGTGATCCTCTCGGTCCCCTTATGTTTGCTCTGACTCTTCACCCTCTAGTGAAGTCCATTGCTTCTCGTTGTAAGCTCGATTTGCACGCTGGGTATCTTGACGATGGCACTATTGTCGGCGGCACGTTGGAGGTTGCCAATGCTTTTAAAATTATAGAATCTGAAGGACCGGGTAGAGGCTTGCATCTCAATATCAAGAAAACTGAGGTTTTTTGGCCTACTCTTGATCCATGCACGCAGCCTCGAGGAAGGTGTTTTCCCCCAAAGACATTGGGAGGCCTAGTAAAGGTGTTAAACTTTTGGGGGGACCTGTGAGTTTAGACATGGATTTCATGAGCGATATGGTTTTGGGTAGGGTGAACAAGACTATTCAGCTAATGTCGGCTATCAAAAAACTCAAGGACCCTCAGAGTGAGATGTTGCTGCTTCGTAACTGTGTTGGTGTCTCCATACTATATTTTGCCACGCGTACCACCAATCCTGCTGATGTACAACATGCCACCGACCTCTTTGACGATCACTTACTCAAGTATTTGAGGCTTCTGATAACGGGAGATGGAGCTGGTTTCGGCCCTTTGCAACATAGATTAGCTACACTACCTATCAAAGATGGTGGCCTAGGTATTTACACTATGACAGACACTCGCACCTACTTTTATCTTTCCTATCAGAGTCAGACGACCTCGGTGCGGAAGGTGATACTTGGTAGTTTATTCCCAGCCGACAATGGTGCTGCCTACAAGTTAGCTCTTCAGAAATTTACTCAGGTATGTGATTTTCCTTCTACTTATTGCGTCGATGACACTGCCCCCCTTATATGTACTCCCTGGCAGTTTATTTTGACGCAGTCAAGAAGCGAATCCCTATCCAGTTTACTTTATCTGCAAGAGATTCAATGCTATGGCAATGTAACCAGATCAAGCATGCTCAGGATTATCTTTTGGATGTCCCTATTAGTGGACTTGGTCAGTGCCTTGGTCCCCGACAGTTCAGGGTTGTAGTTTGTCATCGTCTTGGTATTCCTTTGTTCGTCGAAGGCGGGTTATGCTCCTGTTGCAATAAACCTATGGATACTTTCGGCGATCATGCGCTTCATTGTGCTAAGGACGTTGGGATTAAGTTTCGTCATGACTTAGTTCGTGATTTAGCTACCGACATCTGTTACAAAGCTTGTGTACCTGCACGCAAGGAAGTGAACCTGGGTATTTTATCAGATGATAACAAGGACTTACGCCCAGCCGATATCCTTGTGCTCAATTGGGAAAACGGGCAAGATGTGTGTATGGATGTCACAGGTGTCTCACCCTTCACTGGTGATGGTGTTCGTGCCTTTATTCCGGGCCAGGCTATTTCGAGAGCAATTTCGCGCAAGCGTACTAAATATTTGTCTGATTTTGTTGCTCATGGTTACGGTTTGGGTGTCTTAGCTTTTACTACTTTAGGAGAGCTTAGTGAGGATTTTATTTTCCTTTTCAAGCTTCTGAAAAATTGTTTAGTTAGCAATGACGCTGGTAGTGGATTAGGCAGTTTTATTTTTCATAGGCTGGATGTTGTTATTCAGAAAGGGGTTGGTGCTCAGCTTGTTGCTCGACTACCTACCAAAAGTTCTGTAGTTTGAGATAACACCTTTTAAATAACAATTAAATAAAAAAAAATCAGATACAACTTATTATATTGATTTCAGTCCGACCGCTCATTTAAAAACGATTCGTGAGAGTTATTCATGTCTTTGTTGATTGTATTAACGACTTGAAACCCCCTCAACATTGCAATTTTTTGGGTTTTCAGTTTCTTGATAGAATTGATTAAAAATATTCATCCAAAGCGCCTTACCCTTGATAGGATCAAGTGCAAAAAGAATATAATTTATGCAGCCAGCCGTATCTTTATCTTGACCAAATTTCGGACGACGTACATTTTTGTACTAGTATTTTGTATTTGTGATGAACTTCTAATTTAGGCTCACAGAAAACCTATAGAAAAAATTTGAGACTCCAAATTTATTTAGAGACGGGAAACAGTTGATATAGCCGTTAGATTAAGTACATCTAGCCCGCTTAATCTTGTTCGTTTTATTGTCTGCTGGGCCTACTCGTGTGTACTGGACCTTGGGAGGAGAATCCAACTTCTCCTTCTCAATGCTATAGGTGTTTCATGGCTGAAACTAGAAAGTCAAGTAAAGAACCTGGCAATCGCATTTCACCAATTCAAGTAAATCATTCTGAACCACCACCGGTGGCGGCGGTGGTGGGTTCATGAGTTGACAGTTTTTCAGTAAAAAACCTGAAAAGTTGTACAAAAAGAAGAAGGCACTTTTCTCCTACTCTCTCCTTCAACGGTCTCACTTTCAAAGAACAAATAAAATTCTCTTCAATTAAAAACGAACACAGGTTAGAGTGCTCAGGTGATTTTGTATTGATGTAGTTGAAATGGACCATTCTTTTTTTATACACTACTAAAACTTTAGCAGTACTTAACTGAACCGCTAGAAAATAGTATATCTTTTTTTTACATAAAGAGTTCGCAGAAAGCAATTTTGTTAAGAAATTACATTTCTAAGGTTTCTCGAATGGACGGGATGGAAGAAATAGAGATGATTTGATTAACCCCATACAACATCAGACAGTCGATCAACTATTTCAGCTTGAGGTTATGAACAGCAAAAAGAGGACCATCCACAGACTAAACTGAATCAAATAGTCCGGATCCGTCACAGTATCAAGAAGTGCCTCCTTCCTGTAAGTTCAACCATTAGAGAGCTTCTGATAAAGCCAGCTATCCAATTTGGAAAGCCTCCATCACAATCATCAAACTACTAGCTAGAATAAAGTATTTGTAGACCAGTTAAGGTATTTATACGAGGAAAACCTTCTAATGAGAATGGAATCTTAGATTAGATACAAATGGTGTCTATGTCCCTAAAGAGTCTAATGGTTGTCTGTGGTAAAGTTAGAAAACTTGGGCTGGAGCCTGGACAGAACACCAACCATCCGCCTCTAAATAGGGTACAGAAAATAGCAATCTTAGTAAACTAGAATAATCAATAATGACTAAGCTACAAAAACAAGGTAGCACAGAATAATCAATAATGACATACCTATGAGAGAAATCAGTACTTTAACGGAGTTTGGATTCTAATTCCTTTGTATGGTCGAAAAAGAATTGTTATAAATTCCTATTGTGCCATCTCTCATCCTGAAATGCTTGGCACCACTTGTTATAAATTCCTATTGTGCCATCTCTCATCCTGAAATGCTTGGCACCACATCTCATGTAAACACAAAAATAAGATTAATTTTTTATTTTGACAACACCAAAATAAATCATCCATCATTAACTAAAATAAATGTATTATAAGACATGTGATACTCATAGTTGTACCCTAATTTGCATTATAATTGGATTTAGGAAACTGATCCAAATACTCCCTTCCAATAGATTATCGCCTCAAAATCCGAGCCGCATATTCGAGCATGCGGAAATGTTGGTGTATATGGGAAGAGATGACGGTCGACCGAGACCAACTCTTCTGTTTATGTGGATTTCCTACGCGATGGTGGCCGACGTTAATAAGCGAGATCTCGCGTACCATACACAACTATGTTTCCTTCGTGTTCAATTATACCGGACTTCCCAACTGATTCAAGACTCCACTACTCCATGTACTCAAATTCTTGTACTTCTACATAATGCAAGGAATTACGACAACTGTCGGTGTACAAGTAGTTGTTGGCCACGTCTACCGTTGATTCGGAAGGATTACACGGTATTACTGTGATTTCGAGAACTTGTTAGAGACACCGTTCTCCCAGGTACAAGGCGTTGTTCCCAAATGGATCATAAAAGTCCCTCCGTGTTCCAAAGATTCGTTTTGCTTCAAGCACCTCGGCTTTAATTTAATTTCCATTGACTCTCCTCCCACAACATCCATATTACTTAATTAAACGAGAAGTTGTCTATTTGGCTACGCAAAACTACTAGTGAATGGGAACCAGTATCATGTTGTGCGCCTCTGGTTTTTTCTATTTGGTCTTCATCATATGACCCACCACCCGGCCACGGATCTTGATCTACCTCATTATCCCCTTTGATATAGGGAAATAAACGAAAATATTACCAAAAACAGAGATGTAAAATCATTTGATATTATTAACGACTAATGATATCATACGTTCAACAATAATAAACAAGTAAAGAAAGTAAATTTACAATTGGGTATGAATTTTTACCATTTATATATATGAAACATCTCAATCGTGGCTCTCTTTACTCCAGTACTCAAGCTCCATAACATACGACCGTAAATCGCCGAACCCCAATCATAAGAACATAAAAAACTGAAGAAATTTTGAAATTCCTTGATTTATTTTTGTATAATAACATTTTTGAACCTAATATATCTCTTATACCCTTGAAATCTACAATTTTTGCAACTTTAAAGTCATTTTTGATAACACTTTTTTCTACAATTTATTCCCGCATAACTAATTTCCTCCCCACAATCTATAGTGGGTTTTTAAAGATTTTAGAAGTGAGAAAACGAGTAATTATTTGGTTTGAAATTTCATGCAGTCAACTCATTTTTTTTCTCTGATAGTCATTTACTCTTTTTTCCTTACAAGTGCAGAAAGTGTTGATTTGATTTAGAACTTGAAATATTTTTTATCAGATATGCAATTTGTTTCTCTATCGTCAATTCAACCCAATAGTATTTTGCTCCCAATAATTGATTGTTGGTTGGTGGACATATGGTGATTACTCAAGACTTTTTGTAGTTATTCTTGTGTTTTGAATACATCGATATGAATAGTTTCGTCTTTTTTGAGGTGTATTGGATAATTATCACTACAAGAGAGTATAATGCTCTTGAATCTCATCAAGAATTGGATACATAAGATACGTCTTCTTTGAATTTAATTTCATTCCTTGATGATTTTCCAGAATAGATACCACTATACTTTCTCAACAACCTATTTTTTTCCAAAACCAGATCAAAATTCCTCCAAATCTGATTATCACTACCATTAAAATCTTCTAATACATCTTCAAACCCCAAACAACTCCCAACCTGGTGATGAGCTTAATTTGAAACCAAAATCTCCACCATTAAATCTTCTGAAACACATCATCAATACCCATTAACAACATTTCTAAAACTATCTTTCATCATGATAACCACCATGCAACACATCTTAAAAACAGTTTACAACTTCTTAATATCTGGATTCATTTATGTTTTACAACTTATCCAGCTCCCACTTTAAATCACTTCCAATTTTTTTTCAAAATTAGTTAAATAACGATACCAAAACATAACAAATCAATACCGAAACCATTACAAAATAAAGAGAAACACAAACTTTCTCACACCATTTGAAGAGAAACACCAATTTTCTGACACTACTGTTTGACGAGAAATACCAATTTTCTCACATTACCAACTGAAAAGAAACACCAATTTCTTACACTACCAAATGAAGAGAAACACCAACTTTCTCATACAACATAATATTATGCAGTACTCAGCAGGATCAATCTCAATGAGTTTAAATTTTACCACTTCTCACCCCACCTCTGACAAAGAACATATCACCATTCCTAACTGTTCGATATTCTTCCAGGAAATAAGGTCTCAAATACGCATCGAACAGGTTCCCGATAAGACCTTCAGTGGTATCATCTATAGGTAGTATATGAACGCGCGTCCCATATTTCACATCTGAGCATTGATGAAAAGAAACAACATCACCTAATCGAACTCTAAGATTTATTCGAACAACTTTGTTTAATCTGATCTTTGGTTCTTCGCATGTATCATCAGCTACAACGACACAAATTGTATCTTTTCTTTCTTTCCCTTAAGCAAGATGGCGTCGTCACGGAAAAAGATGCAACTTTTCCGTTGTTTCAGGATGCATGGAAACCATGAAATTGTCATCTTTAGTGGCTTCATCAACGAAAGCATGTTTGCTGTTTTCTTTCGTTCAAGAATGGCAGTGCTGAAATCCTTCTTCGTTCCTTTCGAAGAAGAAGAAGGTTCAGCTTGATCAATCATCTTTCGTATACCTTAGATTCAATAACTAGAGCGAGAAATAAACTTTGAGAGCGAGATTAGAAAAAGAATAATAAAAGTTTTAATATGTTTTCTTTCATCTATTCACCATAAAAAATAAGAAGTAAAAGAATAGAAAAACATGAAGAAAATTTGAAATTCCATGATTTATTTTACTACAATAACATTTTTAAACTTAATATTCTCTCATACCCTTTGAACTCTACCATATTTGCAACTTTAAAATCAGTTTTAATAATACTTTTCTCTACAATTTGTTCCGGCATCAACTAATTTCCTCCCAACAATATATAGTGGGTTTTTAAAGCTTTTCAGAAGTGAGAAAACAAGTAATTATTTGGTTTGAAATTTCATGGAGTCCACTTTTTTTTTTCTCTCTGCTAGTCATTTACTTTTTTTTTCCTACAAGTGCAGAAAGTGTTGGTTTCATTTAGAACTTGGAATCTTTTTATCGGATTCACAATTTGTTTCTCTGCCATCAATTCATCCTAATAGTGTTTTGAGCCCAATAATTGATTGTTGGTTGGTGGACATTTGGTGATTACTCAAGACTTTTGTAGTTGTTCTTGTGTTTTAAATACATCGATATGAGTAGTTTTCCTTTTTTGGGGTGTATTGGTTAATTAGCAGTACAAGCGTATAATGCTCTTGAATCTCATCAATAATTGGATGCATAAAATCATTTACTTAGCCCATTAGTTATGTATGCCTTGAATATATGCTTAATAAGTGTTGTATGTGCCTGATCCTTTAACTTAGCCCATTAGTCCTTAGTCTCTTTTGTAACCTAGGTCAAATATAAAAGGGGTCTAGGGTTTATAATAGAGAGACAAAAACTAATGTTATTCTTGAGAGAGTGTGAGGCACAAAAGTAGGTTGTGTTCTTGAGATGTGATTTGGGAGAAACCTCGTAAACTTGTTTGATCATCATAGTGGAATCATTTCGTCGTCTTCACAAGGGGATGTAGATCATCTTGCTCGAATCACTATAAATCCTTGTATTGTGTGCGTGCTTGATTTGATTGATTTCATTTCCATTTTTATATCTTGATTGATTATGCTAGCTTAATCCATTAGTTCTAATAGCTACATCTTCTTTGAATTTAATTTCATTCTTTTATGATTTCCCAGAATAGACAACCACTGATACTTTCTCAATAACCTATTTTTTTTCTTCCAAAAACCAGAACAAAATTGCTCCATAACTGATTATCAACACCATTAAAATCTTCTACTATATCTTTAAAACCCAAAGAACTCTAAACCTGATGATGAGCTTAATTTGAAACCAAAATCTCCACCATTAAATCTTCTGAAACACGACTTCATTACCCATTAACAACATTTCTAAAACTATCTTTCATCATCATAACCACCATGCAACACATCTTAAAACCAGTTTACAACTTCTTAATATCTGCATTCATTTATGTTTTACAACTTATCCAGCACCCACTTTAAATCACTTCTGAAAACTTTTCAAAATTAGTTAAACAACGATACCAAAACATAACAAATCAATACCAAAACCATTACAAATTAAAGAGAAACACAAACTTTCTCACACCATTTGAAGAGAAACACCAACTTTCTCACACCATTTGAAGAGAAACACCAATTTTCTGACACTACTATTTGACGAGAAATACCAATTTTCCCACATTACCAACTGAAGAGAAACATCAATTTTCTCACACTACCAACTGAAAAGAAACACCAACTTTCTCATACAACATGATGTTAAAGGAATGAAGAATGAAGAATTTTATTTGCAAGGTTTTTATTCACTATTATTTTTATCACTTTAGGCAAACTGACGTATTTGCTTTGCTCCATACTTCTGTTTGAGGGGGAGTGTTAGAGTAGTAATTCAAGTTTTACTTGTTACTATTTTTTCTTTGTAAGTAAGGAGTATAACCCTTACATATCTATTTATGGTAGCATAGAATATGCTCAGTTAATGCCTTGAGATAAGATCAATTGATGTCTTAGGGATGCGTCATTTCTATATCTTGTTGTCATATAAATACTTCATTGCATTGTTTATTTCAGATACAACTGATCAACACAACAAATCTATTTTATTCACAATGTTAAATCTTTCAGCCTCTAGCAACATGCTTCGCGCACCGAGAGTCATTGACGTGCCACTATGATGTGGTGATTGAGACTTAAAACTTCGAGGATTACAAAACAAATCTTTTGAAAAACTTGTGCGACTATGAGCTCACTTTTTTTTTGTTGCACATTTCATTTTTTTTTTGTTAGTATCATGGTTTAAAAAGAAAATATTAATAATAATGAAAAAGATCAGTACCAAATTCTATTCAGGTGCATGTAAAAGTAAATTAAGTTACGTAAAGTAGTAAAGCAAAGGAATGAAATCGATTTAGGATAGCTAATGGAAATAATGTTTTACTTTCCGAGAATTACACTTGAACTAAACCCTAACTAAATTTTCCCGCACGAGCAAAGATTGTGCATATTTGTGCATTGACTCTCGAAAATTATAAAATGGATCAGGTTAGTCTTGATAATCTTTAATCAATCCTCGGTGATTATTCTCCGAGATCGAACCATACATGAATTAAGGTAATTTTTTACAACTTCTTTACGATCTTTCCTCATTTTTGCAACCATTATACGCTTTAATGTTTTAATAATATCATTTTTTTTCTCTGTTTATCAAAAAATTATTACATGTTGATTTTGAAGTTATGATTATGCAGTATCTTGTATTTCCTTTCTGTTCCTTTTGATTGCTTTTATGAGACCAGGTTCATCGACTATCAGCAGTGACATTAACATTTACATGAGAATTTTCATTTCCATTGTCATTAATATGGGATCCGCCAATGTTGATTTGAGGGTTTGAGTGTTTTTCTGTTGAAGAATATGGAAACCCAGGTTATTGAGCAACATTTGCAGTCTCGAATGATGATTAATTTGGTACTTGATATCCGTCAAATAGATCAGGGTTTTAGGTTCAGCTTCTTAAGGATGTGGAAACATGATTCATGCTTGAAACCCAAATTTCATGTTCTTTTGCCATTCCTATCGGGATTTACGTTGTTGCAATTTGAAAATATATAAATTTGTTACTACAATAGAACCTCTATATAAGAATATCCTACAGACCACAAAATATTTTTATATGGAGGTTATTTTTAGAAGGAAGGTTTAAGGAACAATTTTTTTTTTGTTATACATGTTCATAGGAAAAATACATAACTACGCACAACAAACGTCAAAGTGTACCTAGGCAACACAAATACTAGTTAAATTTTGTTTATGTCACTACCACATGGATATACTAAGTTTGCTATGCAAGAAAATCCACACAAAACTCAATCATGATATGGAAAATTGATAAATAAAGTCATATGACCAAAGATGGTTGTATGAGTCGTGAAAAAAACAAAAAAAATCATCACATCCGTTAAAAAGTAAAAGAATCTTGCATAATGATTGAAAGAATATCTTCGTCTTAAACTTCGATGTATGGAAAGACCTATATTTAATTATATAACAATGTAGATTATTCTTGTATAACAAACATAACACTTTTAAAATATCAAATAGAAAAAGAAAATCAATTACAAACTTACCATATATCGAATTCATTGTCACCAATAATAATGTATTATAACGACTTGCCAATATCACGATTTTTTGGATTTCCAGTTTCCTGGTAAAATTAATTATCAATATTCCTCCAAAGCGTGTTTCATATGCCATTGTTGAACACGATTTGACAGGATCAAGCATAAAGGGGGAAAAAAGCCTTCTACGGCTAGCAGTATCTTCATCCCGACTAAATTTTAAACTGCGAAACTTTTTTTAGGTTGTAGCATTTTATTTGGAGTATTCTGTCTTTGTGATGAACTTCTAATTTAGGCTCATCGAGAAAGCTCGGAAAAAAAAACTAGTGAGAAAAGTTTAAGATTTGGAAAAAATTATTAGCGATTATGAGCAGCAGTGACTCCAAGATTTCAAAACAGGGATAGCAGACAAAATAATACACAACAAAGATATCAATTCCTGGAAAGGAAGAGAAGAATCCCGATGATAAAAACAGCTTATGTAAAAGAGTTAAAATTGGTTATAAGTGTGCCCAACGCTCCACTACATTATAAATGTCTTTCTAAAGGTTACCGATTCTTCGTGATCCATAGCATGCAACTAGTTGTCCTTTGACACAAACTCCACAAAAAACTTCAAAGAAGTCATCTCAGCCTTCTTCGACATTATGAGGATTTGATATAAAAATGCACAGAGAAACTAACTAGGAAGTTAAAGCACATTTTCCTTGAGAATTTGTCCAACACAATCTTGCCCAATAGAAGTAAATTTGTGTTTAAAGTTCAAACAAATTACAAGCATTAAAGAAGACTATAAATACAATTATAACTCGTTCAGAAATCCTGAATTCTTGTGCATCCCTTTTCTTATGACAATTTAGTAATACTAGTACCTTTAGAATTCTTTCAGTTTCCCCGAGAGTTTGTATAACCTGAGCAACTGACGATGGATTACCTGGAATATTGCGCCACCACAAGTCCCTCGTTATCTAGTAAAACCACGGAGATAGTTCCGTCTCTTACAACTCCATTTTTTGTGCAAACAAATCAGGAATTTATTGGACTCAATTAAATATGAACCATGTTTTAGGGCATACCAAAAAATTTCAAGGCATACAAAATAGTTTTCCCATCCTACGTGACCTTATAAGGGGTGTTTATTGGATAGTTCAATTACCTATATACCCTTGAACCTAAAATCAAAAAACAAAATATGTTTCTATCCTAAACATCTCTCCTTCTTCCTCCAACCGAACCACCTTCCTTCTCTCTCAGAATTTTTTTTCCATTACCGTAATTAATTGTCGATTCGTCAAAATTTGATCATCAATTAAATTGAACTATATAATGGATCGTATAAATAAAAAAGAAAACGCCAGGTGTTCTAAATCGTCTTCTAATCCATGAATTGAAGAAGAAGAACCAATTGAAGATGAAGGTGTAAAAACTATAACTGAACCAGGAATTGAGTCTGAAATTCAACCATTTGAAGCTCCAACTCCTGAAATGAGGATAAGATGGTATTCCCAGCAAACCAAATCTCTTATTTGTTGTTTTTCATGGATTGAATGGGTTAAATTGCTAAAAATTTATGGTTTTTGACGGTCACAATAGCGGGTTCGGCTGATAATTGAGTTGAGTTTTGAGCCGAACTGTGCTTGAAATTTCACCCTGAAAGTGTCTTTGAACAATTCGGCTAAAAAGTAAATATCAGTTTTTAGCCGAACCCCAAAATGTGTATTAAATACGTCCCAGAACAGTGTCAGGTTCGGCTAATACCTTGTAAACCTTCCCGGCCGAACCTGAGAAGTGAAATTTACCCCAGGTGGTTGTCAGATTCGGCTGACTCGATTAGATCACTTTCAAGCCGCACCTCTCTCTGTAAACACTTCGAAAATATTGATTTGTAGGCTCTAGGTTCGGCTAGCTCGTGTTGTTGAGTTATCAGCCGAACCTTCTCTTTGCACACTCAAGTCTTTCGATCTTGTTTTGGCCATAACCTTTTCCTCCGATGTCGGAATGACCTCATTCTTTTTGCGTTGTGTTTGTCTTTTCATTTTCTTGAAGGTGAAGATAAGATCTCCTTGGTTTTAATGAGTTGAATTCGGACTTTGGTATTCTCCATCATTAGACTTCACTTTCTTAACACTTTTAGTAATTTCCACTTTTTTTGTTTGATTCATCCTATGAAAAGGCTGCACAATAAAAAACATATGTAATAAAAAGCCTAACCCCTATAAATGTGTATGAATTTAAGTGTTTTATCGAAAATCGGTAACATGTTCGGCTGATATGATTTTTTGAATATGAGCCGAACATGGAAATATATATGGTTCGGCTGATACCATATTTATAGTGAAAACCGAACCTAACTCCCAAGAGAAGGTTCATCTTGTAATGAAAATTTCTTATTAGCCGAACATTTAACTAGTAAGTAGGTCAGAAGTTACATAGTATAAGTTCGGCCAATAACTATTATATTTCGAGTAAGCCGAAAGTTAGGTTCGACTGATAATTTCAAGCCGAATCTATCTATGGTTCACCGAACTTGGGTGCAAAAAATCAATTTTCTGATGATTTCAACCTACACAAATGAAATTAAACATAATCTGGAAGTATACTTGTGTATTGTTAGCATTGGGTTTCTCATCGTTGTATTCATATTCCGGATTTGGCTCATAAAAATACATGTTTTTCCTCACTTATCCTTCTTCTTCTTCTCCAAAAAACCTAACTTTTTTTTTCTTCCCCAAAAATTATCATCAACACAAACTTTTGTAACTTACTTATCTTAACCACTAATCATTTACATTAAACACTAATCAAAATTATTCATAGTTATTAACACTAATACAGAAAGGGTAGATTTGCCATTACCAAAAATATTTGGTTAAGGGGCAATGGCATATTGGGATTTGCTATTTCCAACCCTATTTTGTCTTTATTCAGTATGTCCTGAAATTTTCTTGTATGCCCTAAAACAGAGTTCTTACATATACCTCGATATGGAACTGAAAGAGATAAAAGATTTGAATCATGATTTTGGGCATACATGAATCTTATTAGGCATACCTAATAAAGACAAAAAAGGATGTGAAATAACAAAATCAGAAGTCCCCTTAACCAATTTTTTTTAATGGCAAATCTGCCCTTTTAGGATTAGTGTTAATATTAATGATTAGTTAAAATAATTCTGATTAGTGATTAGTTTTAAGATTATTTAGTTATAAATTTGTGTAGATGAAAATTTTTGAGTAAGAAAAAAAAAGTTAGATTTTTTTTTGAGAAGGAGAAGGGGAAAATGAGAAAAAAGCTTGTATTAGATTCAATGGATGAGGAGGGTACATTTCTATCTTATGTTTAATCTCACTTTTGTAGCTTAAAATCATAAAAAGTTTGTGTTTTTCACTAAGGTTCAGCGAGTCTGGAATATGTTCGGCTTAATATATCAGTCGAACCCACCTGGATATTGACAACTAATGAACATTTCGGCAAGCTGAAAGTGTTATTATTATGAGTCGAACCAACTAGTTCGGCTTGTTTAAAAATGTCATAATGAGCCAAACCTAATCCTGTGTGATCTGGAAGAAAAATTACGTGAGGTTCGGCTTATATTGAGAAAATCGTAAGCGCCGAACCTTTTGGTAGTACATGGTTCGGCTATTTACATAAGTATTAGCCCTATTTACATTTACGAGGTTCGGTACATATTATGATTATCGAATACGCCGAACCCCTATGCATCTCTATCTGTGACTAGGTTCGGCTTGAAATTTCATGCGGAACTGTTCATATACACTTACATGAAGCTTTTGTGAAGAACAGTTCGGCTAAAAACGCAGCTCAATTTTGAGCCGAACCCAACACCGTAATCGCCATTTAATCGATGAAAAACAACAAATAGGAGATTGGGTTTGTAAAAATTACTTTCTTATCCTCATTTCCGGAGTTGGAGATGTAGTTGGTTCAATTTCTGGTTCAATTGGTGGTTGATTTTCAGTTTCTACACCTTCATCTTCAATTGGTTCTTTTTCTTCAATTGATGGATTAGAAGACGATTTGGTTTGCCTAGTCCCTGCTTTTCTTTGTACGAGTCATTATGTAGTTGAGTTTAATCAGCGATCAAATTTTTACGAATCGACAATTAATCACGGTGATGAATTTTTCTTTTTCGCGGGAGGGGAAGAGTTCGGCTAGAGGAGAAAGAAGAAGAGATGTTAAGGGAAACTGATTTTGATATTTTAGAAAACTGATTTTTGATTTTTGTATTAAGAGTATAAAGGTAATTGAACTACCCATAAGGTACCCCTTATAAGGTCATCCAAGTTAGGATTATTGTTTTGTATGCCTAATAAGATTTCAGTATGCCCAAAACCATGATTCTGTCGTGTGTAGATGAATCTGGTGGATGAACCACCGACCTTGACTTTGTCAAGTTAATCAAATGGATTAACATTGGATGTAATAATATCACATCTTGTGACACCTGCATGAACACGTGGTTATCCCACATTATTAATGTCATGCACATGAGTCTATATATAGACTCTCCTTGTATTGCTCGATGTAACAATTTTAGGATCAGTGATAAGAGAACTTCCCAATTGGCTCTCCCTCTTTATTATGTTAGTAGCATAGTTAGCTGAAGGTTGAACATTAAATTAGTTACCTTTCTCTAACGCCACTTCTCACTATTTAGGAACCTAACTTTGTAGTCGAGTACTTCCACTTTGGATTAAAGAAGTCACAATTGTTATAACACGTTATCAGCACGAATAGCTCGATGTCGCCAATTGATAAACCAGTGTTCGACGATGTTTATGCCGAACTGACGGGGATGATACCCACAAAGCCATATAATCAACTTCACAATTTATATTTGTGTTTTGAATTAAATTTGTGTTTTTGATTATATATGTGAATAGTAGTACTGACTCTGTTGCTTCTATTGATCAGGGTAGTAACACTATTAATGAAGGCAAGTTATTCTACAAGTATTGAAAACTTGTACGAATGTTTTTGGGTAAGTGCGGGAAGGTGAGAACCGCGACTCCGTAAACTTTAATAATTTTCCGCTATATTATTTTTGTTATGGTACTTGCGGTTTTAATACCGGCGAAGCGAGAAATTGTTGTATCCCTAGAGGATAACATAAATTTAATTTCTCTTGCTCTAAATAATCTCCAGAGATTTTGAAACAATTCCACCAGAAGTTGGAATTTCGTCTAGCATAGTATGGATGCAAAAGGCACGGTCCGCTAGACGTTCGGTCCCAGAAGTGACCCGTTATAAAAGTGCTAGTCGTTCCTATTTACGGTCCCTGAAGTGACCAAGTAGGAAACTTTTCCATAAAAGAGTGTATCCATTTGTACACTTGTAAATTAATATTTCGAACTCTGAAGGTGACGAAGTTGGAGATTTATTGTTATTGTATTAGTACCATATGTGTTTTGATGTTTATCCTTTGTTTTAAGTTTTGTTTTTTTTTCTTTGCTTATTTTTGTAAATAATGGATTTCAGAAGAAATCCATAAGACGTTGACGACTCCAGAAGCAGTCCAACATGTAATTTGTGGTTTCCTGTAAAGATCATATTAGACTCCAGAAGTGGTCTTTGGGTTTCAGGAATAAGCCATTAAATTTTGGGTTCCCGAAGTAGCCCATGGTTACCAAATGTTTTTGTTGGTGGAACTACTATTTTTCTCTCGTCTATCTGTATTAACGGATATGGATCCCTGAAGTAATCTATACATTTTTAATAGACGATAAAGATATTTGTCTCAAAAACAAGGGAATAACAAATACAAATTTTTCGAACCATTTCTGTAACCTTGTAGAGGTTTTGGGAAATGTGAAATGCCATTTCGGGTTCGAATAATATGATAGAGTCTCCGGAAGAGCGTGTATCATTTTGGTGATATAACAGTCATTTTTATTAACACCTTATAATATTCCGGATTCCTGAAGAATCTGTTGAGTTTTTGAGAATATTTGGCGTTACCACCTTGAAATGATAAACGAGCATTTTTACGGAGTATTTTGTTACTTCATTTGTTTTTGTGCCAGAAGCACGAGACCCTCTATTATGGGGTGTTCCATAGGAGAATTCGAACAGTTGAATTCCACGTTGTCATTAGCCAGAAGTTTAATGACCCTTGAATTATTCATGCTCAGGCATGATCAATATGGACACCAAAGTTCTACCAAGATGAGTAGACGATTCAAAATGCTCATGGACATCCTTTATAGAACTTAAAACTTCTATTAGATAAGGATGTAAATTTTGTTATTGGTCCCTGAGACAATTAGCATTAACATTACCATTATGGTAACCCGTTACTGAATCACCAACATTAACTCCTAGAAAGGATTCAAGGTGGAAATTGCAGGACTTATTCACCCTGCAATATGGACAATTATTTAAATACTTTAATGTATTGATAGACACATCTACTAGATGGTCTCTTGTTATATTAACACGTAATGTTAGATTTTGCCGAACTGTTTGCGAAAATCTTGTGGTTGCAGAGACTCTCCAGTTAAGTATTTATCTGGGTGGTAAATTGATAGGCTTTGATGCTTTGCCTTCAGTTGATGTCGTATCGAGCATATAGTTAGCGCATGTGCGCACTCGACATGGACTAGTTGAGTTCTTTGGTTAAGCATCTTTAATTCATTGCTCGAACAACTGTTTACCATCATTATTGTCTTTGGAAGCAACCTTACATTTTAAATTTATGTGTTTGATCCATAGCGTCACATCACTATATATGTTGGTTTCGATTTATAAGACATTTAAAACCCTGAGCTGGTAATGTCTTATTGAAGATGAGACTGTATTCCCGTCATTAGGGGGAGGAAGTAAGCCGTCGAAAAGGAACGGCGTGAAATGTCTCATCTCTTGTCGAGCCTGCAGCTGTTTCTGGGTACCTTTTGTGTAGTTAAATTAAAACCCAAAAACTATCATGAGCAGAATTTCCTTTGAAAATCAGGCAATTATGGAACCAGAAGTTTCCAGAAATGAGATAGTAATATTTCCGCCATGATCAGGAAAACTAAAATTCCACCAGAAGTTGGCATGACAACCCGCCACCAGAAGTTTGGCAAGAGTAGGGTTGATAACCTTTAAGGTTCTCCCACTTTAGTCAGGGGGAGAAACGTCACCATAAAAGAATGGTGCAAATTATGATAACTTAAAAGGATTTTTCCCGCATAAACCAGGGGGAGAAAGACTGCCACCTGAAGATGGCACGAATTATGTCGACAAATTTAAGGACTTTTCCCTTGAAGTCATAAAGATGACAGAGACCACCTAAAGGTTGTAGTAAGCAATGTCGACAATTCAACAGGTTATCTGATTAAGTAATTATCCTGATCAAACAAAGTTTGGCTGCCTCTAGAACTGGCGTGAGACATATTCTTTGTTTTCTCACACCAAGATATTGGATGTAATTGAGGTGTTTGAGATTACTCATGATTAAAAAAAATAACTGCAGTAGCTCTGGAAAATATTGTTTGTTACTTGCTTGAGGATGAAGACACAAGAAGTTGTCACAACAGGTTGAATCATGCATCTGGCAGTGACTAAGTCGTGTGTTAACACACGCGTGAGGCCTGAATAACCGCCTCATATATGCCTCGTAAAATAAATTCCAATCACTCTTATAATATGTAGTGTTCTTGAGGAAACTACAGATAGTGCTCATGGAGAGTATCAAAATATGATCCACATTATCTAAGTTTGAAACTCCTTATTGAAGATGAGGAGATGATAAAGCCCCTGAAGTGGCGCTGGTACCAGTCTGCGAAATATTTTTGAATGTGCATGCATTAGAAAATGTGTTAGATCATTGTCGATTATTTTACAATAGTGGTTTTGTACCCCTCTGCAGAGGAACATCTACATTATGATTGGTAGGCATACAATTTGATCTCCTCAAACTAAGTTAGAGGATGAAATCTCTCGAAAAAGCGCAAAAGTTCGGATCCGACTCACACCGTAAAATTGTAAGGCCTGAAAATTACAGGTTGGTGTTTGAAATGAAGCGCAGAGAGAATAAAATAATCGCGTAAAATGCGATTTGAGGGTTTTTCCTGCTGAACCCCCAGGATTGGTTCTGCAAAACAAAAAATATTCTCCTAATATAGATGCACTTTAGCGTGGTAGTCACTGAAGGACTCATATTGCATCTTGTTATGGCTAGTAATTGTAATGAATCCCTGAAGGATTCGAGGTTCTCTGACTCAGGCAGCCAGCCACCTGACTTTGTGAATTATGTCAGGCTTGAAATTTAATCAGAATCACCATTTTGAAGAGGAGAAATTTATGAACAATCCTTTGTGTATTTTATGTTCTTGGTATAAGGTTAAAATCCGGATGAAATGATGATATCATTTTTGGCTTATAGTAGCACTAAAATCCACGCTTGAACTAGATTTTTGAGATCTCGCTGAAATCGAAATATTTGCTCGATCTGAAGTTCGAGGACATGCTAGCATGATAAAACTTTCCTGTATATACCGGAGTATCTAGTTTTGATGCTCGTAATACTTATCGTACTTCTAAATTAGCACAATTACTGGGAAGTGATCGATCTATCTGATACGTACGT
Organism: Papaver somniferum; assembly: GCF_003573695.1. NCBI lineage: Eukaryota > Viridiplantae > Streptophyta > Magnoliopsida > Ranunculales > Papaveraceae > Papaver > Papaver somniferum. The sequence goes on along the minus strand of NC_039358.1, from coordinate 197,528,919 downwards.
CAAATTTATGGTCCAGAAGTACCATACATGGATATAATGCATGCATTATCTTGTGTTTTCTAACTTTTGTTTTGCAGGTTACACTTTTAGATGCTGAAATTGATTTTACGGTATTTACGAGTTTACAAAAGGGCCTTTCATTGTTATGCCTGAAGTTAAAGCGAAAATAAATTGGTGTGCGATGGACTGAGGATTTAAATGCGAGGTGTACAATGGCGATTGTGCACCCGGCGCAAGACCTGCAGTCAATCCTCCATAAACTGCAAATGGTAAAGCGGTTTCTGAAGGCTATATAATGTTTGCACCACCAGCCGCTTTAAGAAGTCATGGTTCAGGGGGAGTAAACTCGTAGAATCTTTGGCTGGACTAAAACGCGCTGTACTCTTTTTCCTTCGCTAAGGTTTTGTCCTGATGGGTTTTTCCTTGTCAAGGTTTTAACGAGGCAGCATATGCGTGTTCAGCACCATTATCAGGCGACGTCCGTTGTACTCTTTTCCTTTGGTCTGGTTTTGTCCCACATGGTTTTTCAGACGAGGTTTTTAACGAGGCAACATTAGCATTGACGTCAGCATTATTATGAACTTTGGGCACTCGGGTTTTGTCCCAAGTGGTTTTCCTGGTGCAGGTGTTCAGGTTTTGTCCCAAGTGGTTTTCCTGACGCAATTTTATCAAAGAAAATATTTTTTGGCGGCGACCATCCTCATTCTAAGCTCAGGTTTTGTCCTAAATGGTTTCCTGACGCAACTTTGACAGAGGAAGCATTTCATGACGGTGACCAATCTCACTCCAAGCTCAGGTTTTATCCTAAATGGTTTTCTTGACGCAACTTTGATAGAGGAAACATTTCATGACGGTGATCAATCTCACTCCAAATTCAGGTTTTGTCCTAAATGATTTTCCTGATGCAACTTTGACAGAGGAAGCATTTATCCCATCGGTTATTTCTGACAACGAGGCAATATCTTCATCGGTGGATCATCCAAGGGGGAGTGTCGTGTGTAGAAGAATCTGGTGGATGAACCACCGACCTTGACTTTGTCAAGTTAATCAAATGGATTAACGTTCGATGTAATAATATCACATCTTGTGACACCTGCATGAACACGTGGTTATCCCACATTATTAATGTCATGCACATGAGTCTATATATAGACTCTCCTTGTATTGCTCGATGTAACAATTTTAGGATCAGTGATAAGAGAACTTCCCAATTGGCTCTCCCTCTTTATTATATTAGTAACATAGTTAGCTGAAGGTTGAACATTAAATTAGTTACCTTTCTCTAACGCCACTTCTCACTATTTAGGAACCTAACTTTGTAGTGGAGTACTTCCACTTTGGATTAAAGAAGTCACAATTGTTATAACAGATTCAAAGATTTCTGTATTTTCGTCAGGAAATGTAGTTGGTTAACGGGCTTGAGGGGTCGCAAACATTTCTGTGGGCTTAGATAACTATACCTCTTAGTTTAGGTTTTTGAAAGCGGGGGGGTCACAATTACACACCCTTGCTTCACGCTACATTCACCACTGATTACGAGTGTGGGAAGGTACGAGTTTGTTATGCCGAAATAACGTTTTCACTTAAAAACCGTTTTATAGTTACAGAACTCGCATTGGGAGAATCCAACTTCTCCTTCTCAATAGGTGTTTCACGGCTGAAACTAAATGCGTAGTTGAATTTGGTAGTGGTGGTGAGTCACGACGATAATATTCTCCACCAATGGTAATTTTTGTTTTTCTTTATCTGATGACCAAGATTTCATCTTTAACAGCTTCAAGCACATCCATTTCCCTTGATACAGTATCTTTCTTATACACATCTGCTATAACTTTAGTAGTATATACTCTTAAATGAACCGCTATTGAAATATTTTTGTACAAAAGGGGTTCGCAGAAAGTAACTATGAACAAAATAATGAATTTTGGACTAGGTTGTATCAGAAAGTACACTTCTAAAGTTTCTCCAATTCTGACTGGATAAAAATAATGTAAAGAAGTAGAGATTATTTGATTAACCTCATACATCATCAGATAGTCGAGCAACTGTTAGACTTCAGCTACCCAGTGCTTTTCGGAAGAGGATCACCCCCGCACTAAAAAGTATCCCGAAGTTTGAATGCGTCAGAATATAAAAAATTGGCTTCAACCTGTAAGTTCAACCAGCAGAGAGCTTAGCCGGCTATCCAATTTGGAAAATCTCCATTATACAATCATCAAACTACTAGAATAAACAATCTATAAACCAGTCTTATGGTATTTGGCAAGGGAAAGCCTTTTAATTCGAGTAGAGTCTTAGATACAAATGGTATCAAACACAATATGGCCTCTATGTCCCTAAAGCGCTATCTATTAGTTCTGTGGTAGAGTAAGAAAATTTGGCTGGAGCCTCTAAATTGGGTACAGAAAATAGCAATCGAGAAAATAGTAAACTAGATATGTGGTTATATAAACAGCATACCGGTGTTCATTCTGCAAACCATTAGAAGGAAGGTAACTCCTTGAACTGTATGAAGCTTTAAAAAAGAACATATTTGGAGAAAATAAAAATAACGGCGTCACACAAAGCAATAGTGTCAACAGAGTGTCTATGAAGAAAACTCTGTTTGCAAAAAAACTAGATGACAACTAATTAGACATAATAACAAGTCCCAAACTTGACACACCTAATCACATATAGAAAGCTATAGCATTCCACCCATTCCTCAATCCACTACATCAAAATATTAGTAATAAATTTTCCTAGAAATTTCGACAAAAACGCACGCAGTAAAGCGATTTTCAGACAGATGCAGTCAACAAAACATAAATCAAGATAAAGACTAGACAAAGAAAGATGCAATGACATGTGAGCATTAGTGTGAAGTAAATTGATTAGCTTACGTAGGGAGTTTGACGCAGAAATGCACATATTGATCACCGAAACCTTGTCTGTAACCACCATGCAGTGTTCGCAAGCCTAGTGTAGTCAACAACAAGAAAAAAAAGGGTCAAGACTATCATATCAGCACAGTTTGAGCCCGATCGGAATTGAATATAATTTAAACTATGTTGGTGTACCTCTGCTTCTCATTACTACAGTATATCCTGGCTGAATTCCCTTTGGTATCTGATAGGAGCATAAAATGAAAGCATGTGTAAAAAGACGCTAGACAACAAAAAAAAAAATGCGCACAGGAAAATTTGAAATCCAACCCAAGCTACATACAACAGCAGAAGGTACATTTCAATGTTATACGCCACTGAGTATAGGTTTACTGCCTTCAAAAATTTGGAACCTTCATTTAAAACTACGTAAGTTACTCTTGAAAAGATGGCGAATTCATGTAGTTTTATCATATGGACATGTAAGAGAAATGAGAGCTTTACATATGTGAAACTTTTCTACTATGCAACTCTAGTTGCAACTTACTGCATCCCTGAATTGAATTTTGTAAGCCAAAGCCTTCTCATGAGTCTTGTCAAATACTTATGTTTGCAACCGTATAATACCTCAGGTTCTTGATTGGAGGAGGTAAATCCATCAAGATAAAAGAAAAGCATGATGGCAATTAGCAAACAATAAGCAGACTTCGCTGAGTATAACTTTTCAGCTCGAATGTTCTTTTCAGGTGTTTAACATAATCTGGAGAAAATCCCAAGGAATTTATGACATATATCATTAAGTCAAGTGATTGTGGTCACTGATTAGTTCTCCTATTCTTATGTTGTAACGACTACTAGTCTTCCTATTCTTTAGTTTATTAGGTTTAGTCTTTGTATTCTTTAGCAGTACCTATTCTTTTGCCTTTTTAGTTAATCATTCCAATCCCTGTAGAATACTACACCTTTGTAATTTGTATATATATCTCAATGAAAAGCATCTCAACACAGTTGTGTGAGAAATCAAATCCATATTTCTTTATGGTATACAAGAACTAGGTTAATTTTTTTTTTCTCTGCATCTTCAACTCCATGACTTGCGAACGCGAGCTTAACCCTTCAATGGTTTCTGAAAAGAATTCTGGTCTATCTCCAACCAGTCCTTACTATGTTCATCCGGTAGATAACCCTATTCTGTCATCTTCACTCCTCTCTTCTTACTAGTGATGACTATTGCACTTGGGGAAGAGGCATGACCAAAGCCCTAAGCGCCAAAGGTAAGACAGGTTACATCAATGGCACCCTGAAGAAACCAACTAATCCGACTGATCTCCCTCACTGGACACGCTGTGATGATTTCGTTGGTAGTCGGATCTCCAACTCTGTGGATCCTGAAATTCGTTCCAGCATTATGAACTTCCCATGCACTATGATTTAGTTGCGATGTATTTCTAGCCATTGTTCACGAGCAGATGGGAAATTCATGAGAGATTTCTTTTATACAATTGAATGCTCATTCTCTCTTTTGTTGAGGGAGGTGTTTTAGCTAAACTGCTGAGGGGTTTCCTTCTAAAGGGCCGCTCGTGTGTTCAGGACCCACTTACTGGCTAAGTCAGGATGGCTGCTATTAGTCAATTCTCGTTGACTAAGTCAATAACTTGCATGAAAGTACGTTTTTGCCCTAAATCCAATAATAGATGTTATGTGAGATTCATTCACGAGAATCACGACCATTATCTAGTTTCAATCCAAAAATAGATGTTCTTACGAATTCAGTAAATGAGATGCATATTACTAGAAGAGAAGGTAATGTCGGATTGAAATTAGATACTATCTCTTAAGCATATAACACTCTTAGCTGGGACTTTTCTCTTCTAATCTAATAGAAGTATTCAAGCATTATGTGTTTCCTTCTGACTTCTGTGAATGGATTCTATCATTCTAGTGCGTCCAAAAACTACCAAGATACCTATATATCATGCTCTTATAACTGATGCCAAAAGCTTATAAAATAGAGCTTGTTTACCCGTATCATATCCATATCCATAATCACGGCAGAAAAATTGGCCATAAAGATGGTGACTGGTCTTTAACACAAAAACAAAAAAGTATCCGACCTATGAAAATTACCTGTTGCATGAAAAATACCACTTGTTCAGAAATGTCCTGTGTTTAATAATCTAACAATGTAAACCTGTTTGAAGAACACACAAAACAAAAAACAATAGAACCAATTTCAGTAACAGGTTTTGTGAGCAGAAGCATAGAACTGAAAGGTAAACTAGCACCCCAAATTGAAGTCTATCCAATCAACAATCTACGCAAGCAGAAATGACAACACCAACCGGCATAATGTTATACTCCCTAACAAAACATAAAACAGATCAGTGATCCCAACATTTCTGTTTGTTACCTCCAGACAACATACAATTCCAAGTAACTCTAGTTTTCTCAGGCATTTCATCAAACATTTTGTATGCAGATATACCACATCACTAGTTTACACATTAAACAAGAAATTTACTTCGAAAATTTTCCCTCAATACACCATTTTCATCATCTGTTACCCGATGAGACTGCAAAATCAAATACCCAACGAATCAATTCCTGAGGTAAACAAAAAATTTAATAAAAATCTACATCCTTACAGGCAGAATTGGATGTAAATGAAAAGAGATTAGATCATTTACCTTTCTAATATTGGATATAGATCCTAATAAACGAAATCTGCTCATCTGTAATCCCTAATTTAAACAGCTAGCAGAGATTCATCTGTATCGAGATCCTCTAGAAACTCTTCCATTCCAAGATAATGGAGAAATGGGCCTGGAAGAAAATGAAAATCACTCATAGAAACAACAATGATATATTCTTTTGATTGAGAAACTCTATGATAATATTTCTTGGAAGAGGAAGTTATTTACTCTGCATTTCTCTGTGGTGGTTTAGGGTGACATTTTTCTTTTGCTGGTAAAGTTGGGTGTAACACGACCGTTTTTTCGTTATTTTCCAGAATAACGGACTGACATTTTTATTTCCGAAATAACGGACAAGTACGATTTAAACGAGTCACAAAACGCAGCTGTTCCAGAATCCAGACTTCCAGTGTGTAAGTTTCTAAACCCGGAGCTCTATTTTGGAGACCGAGTTAGTAACTACTGCGGCTATGGCGATTCGTTCTTCTTCTTCTTCTTCTCTGTTGTCGAATCTCAGAAAATACCAATCAAAAACCCCATCCTTTCTCTCTTTTTCCAGAGCACCATTCTCTTCATCATCATCAGGATCTATATCACCAATAACCAATCATATGGAAGAAGAATCAGAGAATCAGGAAAATGATGATAATCTCAAAACCAGATTATTCAAACTCAGATTCCCTAAACGAAGTGCAACTACTGCTATTCAAAATTGGATTAACGAAGGAAATCAAGTCACACTTCCAGAATTACGTCAACTCGCTAAGGATCTCAACAAATCTCATCGATTCAAACATGCACTTGAGGTAATCAAATCACTCGCTCTCTCTCAAATTCTCATTTCCAATTTCAATTTTGACCTTGGTCTTTGTTCGTTGACTGCGGTCATGGATTTTTGATTGCTGCAGATATCGGAATGGATAGTTACTCATAAAGAATTTGAGTTATCGGACACTGATTACGCGACGAGGATTAATTTGATGACGAAAGTGTTTGGAGTTGATTCGGCTGAACGGTACTTTGAAGGGCTGCCTCAGGCTGCGAAAACTGGTGAGACTTATACTGCATTGCTGCATTCTTATGCTAGTGCGAAATTGACTGACCGAGCCGAGAGTTTTTTTGAGAAGATTCAGAGGGAGAATGTTTGTGTGAGTGCACTTGCGTATAATGAGATGATGACACTTTATGTATCGGTAGGGCAATTAGAGAAGGTTAGTTTGGTTATTGAGGAGATGAAGAGGCAGAATGTTTCGCGTGATCTTTATAGTTATAATCTGTGGATTAGTTCTTGTGCTGGTTGTATGGATATTGATAGTGTTAGGAGGATTCTTGATGAAATGAGTTGTGATTGTAACTCGAAAGAAGGGTGGGTACCGTATAGGCAACTTACGGAGATATATATCATTGTTAGTAATCTTGTGAATTCGGTGGATGAGAATTCATTAGTTGAGGCTGAAAGAAAGATAAGTCAAAGAGAATGGATAACATATGATTTCCTGATTATACTTTATACTGGTTTGAGATACAAAGAGAGAATTGATGCGATATGGAAGTCGTTGAAAATGACGGCTCAGAAAATGACAAGCAGAAACTATATGTGTGTTCTTTCTTCGTATGTGATGCTTGGGGAGTTTGAAGAAGCTGGTGGAGTACTTGACGAGTGGAAGGAATCTAAGTCTGTGGATTTTGATACGAAGCAATGTAGGAAGCTTGTGGATGCATTTGCAGGGGTTGGTTTAGTGGAGAAAGCCGAGTTACTTCGTACCCTTATGATACGGAAAGATTGCAACCCTGTAGAGGAGTCAGACTGAAGGTTATATTTGATTCAAGTGTTGAGGACTGGATTTCTTACAAGCGGTTTTATGTCATTTCAGTTAGACAAAATGAAAAGTAGTTGTTACTGTGGGTTCAGTTGCCATGGAACTAATAGGGTTTGGCATTATTAACTTTTCAATTCCTGTGCACCTTTACTTTCCTTGTTCATGGAACTAGTAGAAAATGAAATCACAAAATGAACTTAGTATTGCACTTTCGCTTTCTCGAATCAGTATATTACTATATTGGTCGTTCTTTCCATTTCTTGTATCAGCTGTCTCTTTTATACTCTAGTTTTTGCACTCAGTAAATGTCACAACTGTTGATGTTCATATGAAAAGATTATAGCCTTCTGATCTAGGCATTTTTGTACTGCCAATGACTTAAACTCTTTATTAAGTGAAAGAAAAACAATGGTCATGATTCAATGGCAACAAATCGAAGCTCTTCTGAAGGCAGCTTGTCAACTTCCTCTCCACACTTATGTGTCAGAAAAAGGAAAAGCAGCTTCTGAACCTCATTTGTTCCACCAGATGATGAAGCTATGTATCCACCGGCAATCCCGAGTGAGAACCCAATATGATATGGCAGATGAAGCAAATAGGATACCCTTAATGGTTCTCTTTTACAGTCTTTGTATGAGTGCATGTGCTAAGGTTACAGGTGCAGTGGTTACATCTGCAGAGAGGGTTTACGAGGAACTGACGAAATACAGAAATGTTGAAGTTGGCTGGAGTTCTCATTCCACCTTAGCCAACATCATCACAAGGTCAGTTCTTGTTGAGAAGACATTTGCACCTTTGGTATTTGTTCCTCATCATCCTTTAATCAAGCCGTCTTTCCTGGGCTTCAAGGAGGTCCACACAATTACTGGATTAACAGTTGCACTGAAACAGGTTTGCATAATGATCTGCCTCTTTTTTAGGTTTTGTTTTCCTTTTCTCACCCTTCTCACTTTGGTGGAAGAACATGCGTTTACGGTCGCCTGTATCTTCCAAATTTTAATGTTACTCTTTAAGATTCCTTCAAAAGGTAGATGCACACAAACACACACATTGGCATCTCCTGAAAAGCACTGTCCTGTAAAAAAATGACATTCGTTCTTTGTATTCATGTCTTACTCTACAGTTTTTACCAGCATTCGTTGATTAACCTGGTCAACAATTTTGGTTTATAATGTCAACCAACGTTCATTGATTTGCCATTGTCGGTCTCATGAGATTCACAAGACTAGATTTTCTGATTTACTCGATATGATTAAGTTTTTTCTTGGAGCTGTATAAGCAAAATTCGTGGAGATTAATTTTTTTCAGATCATATAATGCAGGCTACTAATCCTGAGCACAAGGCTTATCAAGAACAAGTTCTCAGAAACTGCTCGCAGTTTGACAAAGTAATGGTTTACACGGTTATATTCTGATGGAATTAGATACTGCTACCATGCTCTCTCTCTTGACATTCATTTTCTTATGTTGTGGCATGTGAACTCTTGAAGACCTTGAACGCGTCTGGATATGACCTTGTATCTGGTGAGTGGTGGTACTGAGAACCATTTAGTCTTGGTCAATCTGAAAAACAAGGTTAGTAGAAAAAAGTTCCACTTTAATTCCTCAAAATACAGAATGAGCATTACTATCTACTACCCTGTTCTGTGGCATATATTAAAGAATGAAAGTTTGTATTTTATGGTCATGTCTTGTCATTATGTGGCATGTCCAACAGCTCGCTTGAAGTAGATACTCATGAGTTTTATTGATGTTGAGAAAGTAATGGAATTGGTTCATATTGCTGCTAACAAGAGCACTGTTCCCAGGGATGTGTCTGCCATGGTTCCTGGTGGCATTCCAATGGGTAAACTTTTCCTTTAAATTTAGAGTACATGGTTCTGAATAATGACCTATAATTAGGTAAAATGTTAAAATCTGGCTCAATGAATTTCCTCGTCCTTTTTGTGATTTAGGATCCCCTGCTCTCACATCAAGGGGATTCCTTGAGGGAGTAGCAGAATTCTTTGGTGCTGCTGTGTCATTTAAAGTGAAAGCTGAATGCGAAAAAGGTTCCTAACTTTTACCTTCGTGTCTTAGATGTTGCGTGCTTCTCTATGTAGAGAGTTCTCCAACCACATGTGTGCGCCAAGTATACATGGTTTGTATTTCTATTTTTTTGACACTTTGTTTTGATAATTGTTTGCATTTCTAATAATATGTGACTGACATCTGTAGGTGCAAAATTGAAGGACTTTATGGCCGCAGTTGAAAACAGTCCTAGCATTCAGTCTGAAATAACATATCTCCGTCATGACGTTGAGGAGTACGCAAAGCAATACCCTACAATTGGGTTCTGCAAAACAACAGTGAGATACAAGCACTAAACTTCACTATTATGTGTAAGTTCTCGACTTTTTGTACCCTAACCTATCAGAGAAGTCTGCAGTTTCATAATTGTACTGCTTAAAGATGTATCTCTGATTGTATTCCTTGTACTTTGTAGTCTTATTAGACAATCCGTGATTTATCTCTGCTCTAATCTGTTTGGCGTCAATGCTTGAATAATGCAGTGGATAGCAGCAATCGGACATAAGGAGTGGACCAAAAACCAACTGGTAAGATTGGTCTTGCCTGATTACTGGAGTAAGGCACCCTGAGCCATCTCAAGGTAAGGTAGCATCCAAGTGTGGAGGCCATCGGGGGTAAGCCCCTAGGACAACATGGATGCTCATCCAAGCGTGGAGGCCAGTGGGGGTAAGCCCCATGGACGACATGGATGCTCGAGGATTGGCTCAGACCTGTGGCTAAGTTGTTTCCAAAGAAATCAGGCTTTCCAAGCCTTACCAATTGGCTGATATCATGTCCGATATCTTTTCCTTATAAACTAGAATTACAAACCTGGAACTACCGATGTGGGATTATTATTTTTGTTAATTTTGTCTAAAAAAGGAAAGAAAACAGTAAGGCTAGCAACATCAATTTAAATCGACGAAACTCAAAACAACAGAATCACGAAGCAACAGAATCAAATTGATCACGGTAAACGCCATCTTCACCAATTTTGTGATCGTCTCTCAGCCTCTGGCCTTAGTTAACCGATCTGATTTGCAAAATCCATTTTCAAAGATTCCAATTAATGAAATCAAAGACTAACTGATGGATTGATAGTTTGATACTGCAAATCAGATCGGTAGTGAGTTAAAATTACTGAGTCGCCCAAACTGGTTGCAGAAAAGGAGGCAGAAGAAGAAGATTAGGGTTTAACAACTTTAACTGTTGAGGTTTCCTCGGCGACCTTATAAATACCCAACGGGAAGTAATATTTCAGCCCCACAAAAAATGCGGTTTGTCCAAAATAAGAGTTTTGGAGATGACAAGGTCTGTTATTTTCTTGCCACATCAGAGTTTGTACGGAAGGGCAACTGCGGCAAGTTTAGCGGGTGACTTGCGGTTCCCAACATGTCAGTTGTTTTTGTTGGAGTATGTGGCTCGATAAACACCACATATGTATAGTTAGTATAGTCCCACATGGAATAAGAGGAGTACATGTGGCGCTTAATAAGTTTTGGCATCTCCTTACATAACACCGAGCCTTTTAGATTAAAACCCCACACCTGCTGCAACAGGTGGTCAAGTGAGGACAGTATCGGTGCTATGTGGTCGGGCCCAGAAGTAGGGTCTGGCGGTCCGTGAAGATCCTAACAACTTGTATCAGAACGTATGGTTGGGGCTACTGTCCGAACGGAGAAGTGGTTGTGTATGTCACCCGGTTTAGGGCGCAAGTGAAGTCAAACTCAAGGTAGAGCAGGCAAGGCTCAAAGTAGAGTTCGCGCTCAAGGTGGAGTTAGTGCCACACCCCATTGACTCAGGTGGAGCAGGATTCTATGGTGGGCAAGGTTGTGCTCAAGGTGGAGTTAGTGCTAGCCTTCCCATTAACTTAAGGTGGAGTAGGGTTGCAGGGCGCGTAGTGACAATAATCATGTTTGATTGGTAGCTATGCGGACGGTGATCATATGGTGGAGTATGATTGGATTGGTGAGGTGGTTTAATCTCGCCAAGGTGGAGATTGTTGGAGTATGTGGCTCGATAAACACCACATATGTATAGCTAGGATAGTCCCACATGGAATAGAAGGAGTACATGTGGCGCTTAGTAAGCTTTGGCATCTCCTTACATAGCACCGAAGCCTATTAGATTAAAACCCCACACCTGCTGCAACAGGTGATCAAGCGGGGACAGTATCGGTGCTATGTGGTCGGGCCCAAAAATAGGGTCTGGCGGTCCGTGAAGATCCTAACAATTTTGGGGCATTAGACTTGCGTCTTGTTGGTAAAGGAATCTACGGAGGAAATCCAGTACGGGCTGCACCTCATACCTGGACTATTACACTTGATTTCGAGTACGAAAACAACAAGTGCTAATCTATCTATCCTAGTCAGTAAGTTCGCGAATGATTCACGAATCATTCGCGATTTTTTCCGTATCACGAATTTTACCGTTTTGTTCGCGTACGTTTGCAACTCCGAATCCAAAACGCGTATTATGTGGCATTCCCGGATTATTCGCGAATCATTCACGAACTTTACGTATTCCGAATGATACGTTCGCTTAATTCGCCAGAAACTCTTTAGCTTTTACGTTTTCAAAGACCCTGTTTTTGGGGATTTACTGCCTCCCAAGCATACACGGCCCAATATTAGATGTTGTTGTAATTTTTATGAAACAAAAACGACAGAAGAGATTTGAAGGTGAAGGTGAGAGAGATCTAAAACTCGCTAACCAAGCATCTAAACCACTATACCACGTCCTCTTTGATGACTAATGTTGTATATATTATTAATATCATCATACTAAGTTTATTTTTTCTTTAAATAACTCACACATATGCATAAAAATTAGTTTATGACCTTATAAATACTAATTATTTATTATATATAGATACCGAATTTTCAGAGCCGAACTCACATTTATAAATCGAATTATATATCTACGTATGCCGTTCCGAATTACTGACGAATCAAATTCCGTTGATCGAATTTTGGACCGAATTTGGGTTCTACAAAACCATATAATACTTGTACGTTTGCCGAATCCCGAATTACTAACTAGGCTATCTACACATAATGAACAAATTGACGGAGAGATATAGAGAAACAAATAATATGACGTGACCGAGGCCTAGTGCCAAAGTGCAATCCAGTGAATTTGGACCTAATATGGTTTCTCTATGAGTCAGTAATTTTCACCATTGGGAAATGATAGTAAATGGCAAACCGAAGGAACACCAGGGTATTTAGACAAGTTAGCTGCTGCCTGCTGGGATATGGTGTTATTTTGTCTTCGAATTCGTAGCAGAACTTATATAGCCATGCACAATAGCGTCTCGGTATTTTTAGCTTTTCTGATTATACCACTTTTTACCTCCCTAGCTACGGCTCAAAAGGTTTTGGTCTAGTTGAAATCGAGTGCACGATGTATATGCATGAATTCTATTTTTTGACCAGGTTGCATCTGGATGCATAGTGCATATTCTTGAAGGAAATTGGTTGTGGCTAGGTTGTATCTGGGTGCATAATGTATTTTATTATTTTTTTTATAGTAGTAAATAAATGTTGGCCCGGTGCACCTGGGTGCATAATGTATAATCAACCTGGTTTAATTTTTCTTTTTCATATTTCATATCAACAATGGATCTTGTTCTGTAGAGATTTTCGATGCCTTTCCAAAAATATAAATTTTTATTAAAATTGGACTTATATTTTGGAAGTTAAGACATATCTCGTGATTAATTTTATGTTGGAGTGAGAAAATAAATAGGAGATAGAAAAGGATATGATAAATAGTAAAGTTTAAAGTTAAGAGTACATATGACTAATTTTTCTTATGTCTTTCTCACCCGGACCTATATTTTACAAGTTTATTGCCCCCACATTTTATGGGTTATGGTCATATTACCCATTTTACGCTTAAAAATACCATGAAATTACCACATCTTTTTTCCTTTTAAAATAGAATGATTTTTTGGGACCATGGTATTTTTGGGGGGACCATGGTCCTATTAGGCCACCTACCCTACAATGTTAAGGGATGTCCTAAAATCAGATGAGATTACTAATTTGGCCCTTACCCTAATTAAATTAACCCTAACCTAATAACTACATGTAACTTAATCAAAAAGAAAAACCTAAATATAATCCTAATCTAACCTATCCGCACAACAACAAAAAAAAAGTTTTGAGGAACTGTTCTCCTCTTTTTCTTTCCTCTTCCCCCATTTCAACATCATCTTCATCGATTAATCGTCGATTCATAAAATTTTCGTCGTCGATTAATCAATCGACTATAAGAATGGTTCTTCGAAAGAAAACCAATATATTCCCAGGAACAGGTCCCCCATTAGGACATCTAGCAAATCAGCCAAGTGATTTTGAGATTCATAAAGAAGTGGAAGAGCCAAGTGAATCCATAAACCAATATAATAGACGCAGTAAGAAGCCTGATTCTGCCATGGGACCGATTCGCAGGTATTTTCCAACAAACCCATACTTTTAATTTGATTTTGATTCGTTTAATTGAATAGAAATCATCAAAATAGGGTTCGAATGGGAGTTACAGTAAGTTGTTCGGTTAGGACGAATTTCTAGAAAACCCTAGTTTTTTAACCGAACTTCCTGAAAGGAAGAACACGAAGAACAATTCGGTTTTATAGGATTCAAAACCGGGTCAGCGAACTGCCAGTTCGGTTAGTTCACAAAAAAACCTAAAACATTTTTCTAACCGAACTTCACCAGTTTTGCAACAATTCTTTTTCCACTTGTAACCGAACTGTGCAATTTTTCCCGCTATTTTGAGTTTTTGTGTAACCGAACTGAGCTATCTTGTTCGCTTGGTTCGCATAATATTCTAAAACTATTTAGTAACCGAACTTTACCAAAAAAAAACAAATTTCAATATAACCGAACTATGCTATTTTGCCCTATATGTTGAGTTTCAATTTAACCGAACTTGTCCAACTATGTTGTGTTGCATACATTTGGAGTTCGGTTTATTCGCAAAAAACCTTGACAAACCGAACTCTTCACTATTAGTTACCAATGTTGAGTTCGGTTTATTCGCAAAAAACCTTGACAAACCGAACACTTCAGTATTTGCATACATGTGGAGTTCGGTTTGATCGCAAAAAACCTTGACAAACGAAACTATTTACTATTAGTGACCAATGTTGAGTTCGGTTTATTCGCAAAAAAACTTGACAAATCGAACTCTTCAGTATTTGCACACATGTGGAGTTCGGTGTGTTCGCAAAAAACCTATTCAAACCGAACCTTACGTTGAGAACCCTTATGTTGCATCTGATTTAGTCAATCATTTATCGGTTAAGCTAATATATTTTGTTTTCTTGATTAGAGGAAAACAACCTTTACTGGAAGATCTGAGAACTCCCACGCCCCGAGGCAAAGTACATTGTGGTGCCGGTAAGCATGAAACCAAAAATGCTAAGTATGGAGGTGGGTCATTACCGGGTGTTGTCATCCAAGATGGTGTCAATAGAGATAATGTTGACAACGTAAGCCAACAAATTAATGAAGAGATTGTGGAAGAGATGGGCAGTCAAAAACATAATCAAAGTGGAGAAGATGAACCAGTTCAAGGAGGAGGAAATGAGGGTGGCGATTATGAGGGTGAAAAATATGAGGAAGATGGAGACAAGGATGATGATGGATCAGAGGAGGACTCGGATGAAGATGAAGAAGAAGAAAAACAAGCAGACACAGTGGTAAAGAGACCTAGAAAGACGCCTAAAAAGCCGTGTGCTAGATATTCATACATTCCTCATAAGGATTTGTGTTTGCCGCCAAAGAATACAACATATGGTACTCCAAGAGATGGCGGGGAGGTATTGATGGGCTACAAAAACTCATGGGCTGCCAAGATCTTTGCGACAAAGGTATGGTTCAATCTTAACCATCAAGATTTAGATTTCTCAGTCATTTTATTATATTTTGACATATATTGTTCTTTTCTATATATATTAGTATATAAGATATGATGTTATTCTTTTAGGATCATAAAATGTTGTTCGTGTTTATAAAAAGTCAAAAGAACAAGGTATGGAATATATAAAAGGAGTGTGATGAGGTCCGCTTGCGGTATTTGATTGTGTACTATGGAACGGGATACAACATGCGCACCAAAAATTTGATGATATCATTGTTACTGCATTTGCCGAGAGGGCTTATCCAGAAACTGATACCTTTCATCTACCTTTTGGTGAGATGGCAATAACTACGGATGATTGTTTAAGAATCACAGCCCTACCAATTACAGGAACAAGTGTTCGATATGGCTACGATCCCTCGATGAGTTATGAAGTTCTTGAAAAACTAGTCGAAAGGTGTCTAGGATGGAGGGATAAAAAGGCACAATGTGAGTTTATGCGAGCTAACAAAGAGCCTAAGGAAGGTGATGAGTATAATGAGTTTGAGGAAGACCGCACGTACATGAAGAAGTTGAAAAAGATCAAGCTCAAAACCTTGTTTGATGAGTTTTCAGGGATGAAATATTTGGTTGCTCAAGGAAAGCTGGTGATGACAGAGGAGAAGACTAAGCACCATGTGACTGCTTATTTGTTATATCAACTTGGAACCATCTTCTTCCCTGACACTTCAGGACACGTGGTAAATGCTCATTACCTCCAGCTATTGGAACCCTTGGATGAGGTGAAAAACTACTCTTGGGGCATTCCGGTTCTTTCATTCGTTCAAGTGGAACTCAGAAAAGCTTCGAGGCTTGGGAGTCTATATTTTGGAGGCTTATACACCCTTGTTCAGGTACCCTGCTAAATTATCGTTTGTGTGTTTGAATATATAAGTGAATGAATGTGTATTGTTACTAATCATATTGAGAATGTATTATTTTTTGCCTCTTCTCGTAGGTTTGGGTGTACGACCACTTCCCTAAACTGCAATTGTCTCATGCTCGCACTCCTTGGCCTTATGGGAAGCCCACAGCTGGTAAATATGAATTTTTGAACTCACAGGAAAATAATAAGGAAAAAAAGGTGTTGGAGTTGAAGGAGACATTGGATAAGTTAACAGTGGAAGATGTGGTTTTCCATCCTTACAACATTGCATCAGATGAAGACGAGGAGGATGTTGATGTTATTAATTTCTCACCTGTTGCGGGTTATAATGGACCATTGTTTCATCCTGGGGGTTGTACAATGTATAATCCTCGAAGAGTACTTAGACAACTTTCTTGTGTCCAAAGTGTCCCACAAGTGGAAAACTTCAACTTCAAGGTAAAGAAGGTCAGAACTAAGAACAGCGAGAAGAATTTCATCCCCAAATATGATCCTGATCCATCAGTGGACAACTGGAAGAACTTTGGGGATTATCTTGTTCCAGTCGAAGAGTTACAAGATTCGTTTGATGAGCCAAATGCCGCTGACGATGGATATATGGAATGGTATGAACATTTTTCTCATCCTCGTGTAATAAACAGTGTCCAACAAGCCCGTGTTGACAAAGAAAAAGCGACGACAATGGAGAAAGAGGCTCAGAAGATTATGAAGCATACCCCTATGTGTGGTGATGAGGCCTTGATCTTGTGGAATTCGGCGGTAAGATATTTCCTCTTACTTTTGTTTTTCAAAATGTTATAGAGTATTGAAAAATGATAGTTACTTATGTTTTTGATGAGAAAAGGTGAAGGCAAGTGCTAAATTGTTGAAGAAAATGATGGCAAAAATCCGGAGTGGAGAGTCGATGGACACTCGAGAACAAACAGACCTCTACAACTAAATAACTAATGTTTTTAATCCCAACCTTGTCGATACAAGCCAGGTTGATCCAAGCCAGACCATGCCGTTGAAGAGGAGTCGCCGAGAAGGGGAAGGTTCAAGTCGGATGGTTCAACAACAAAGCAATGGATATGACACTCCTAGTGACGAAGGACGACCTAAAGCTCCTAAACGAAGAGTAGAAAAGTTTCTCGTAGTAGTCGTGGTAAATGAGTGATTACAACAATTAGTACTTTGTTTTCTTATGTTTGGAAGACTTTTTTATTGCGGATTTGGTAGTTTGTTTCCTTATGTTTGGAAGACTTTTGTTTTGCGGATTTGGTAGTTTGTTTTCTTATGTTTGCTTCCAACATTTAGTTATATGGATTACTAAATGAATTTCATAATTTGGTTTTTAATTTGTGTTTTAAGGGATTAGTTTGGCTATTTGACTCATATGTGTTTCGTTAAATTCAAATTTTTAAGAAATTATTAGTTAGTTTGGATATTTGACTCATATGTGTTCCATCAAACTCAAATTTTTAAAGAAATTATTAGGAAGTTTGGTTAGTTGATTAAATTTGGTAAACAACTGAACTTGATAAAAAACAAGTTCGGTTGTTTCGCAGATTTAATCAACTAACCGAACTCATTAACAACAAATTTCAAAAATTACAGTGTAATGTTCGGTTACCTGGTATTATTTCGCAGGTAACCGAACACTGTTTTTCGGTTACCTGCGAAATAATACCAGGTAACCGAACTATGGAGCTCAAAAATCAATGAAACTTTTTCTAAGTTCGGTTACCTGCAAAATAATACCAGGTAACCGAACATTATACTGTAACTTTTGAAATATTGTTGTTGCTTAGTTCGGTTAGTTGACCAAATATGTGAAACAACCGAACTTTTAGACTGCCCTGTTCGGTTTTGTCTATGCATTTCCTATGTAACCGAACTCTGTATTTTGAAATTTGAATGACACAAATTTCAAGTAACGGCTATTTTTCTTGCCGTTATACACCTCTTTGGTTATAAATATGTGTCTAATAGTTAACAATTTGTCTCAAAATCTTCTAAAAATAGCAGCTAATAGTGCTAAATTTACTATAGATGAAGATCTCTCTCTTTGCAGAAATTACAAACTATACTATCCAAAGAGGGTTGAAGAACGAAGAATGAATGGTATTATGAGTCAAAGTTATTGGGGGGAAAATTCATGAGCAATTTTGCTCCGACACAGGAAACCCTCATAACCGTGATCATATAGCTTTGTTACTTCGATTTGATAAGATTAAAGAGAGAGTTGTGGCTTTGTTTCGTATTTTGCTCCGACACAGGAATTTATGGCTTTGTTTCGGATTGTAAGGCGGTATCGACTTAGGGGTGAAACAGGCGAGGAAATTCTTTTAACAGCAAAAAATGAATGGCGAAGATGGAAGGCAAAGAATTTCAAATATGAAGATCATTTTCGCATCCTTGTGCACTTTTTCGTAACACGTTTCGGATATTAAATGTTATGCAATTTTAGCTTCAGTATCACCCACAACTTTTGTTTGTCATTTTGGTGTTGTATTTTAATTAATTATTGAACTTTTAAGTACCCGAATTAGTGAAAATGCTTTGTCCATAAGAAGTTCGGTTTGTTCGTTATTCTGCGGGATCAACCGACCTACTAGTTCGGTAGTATCTCAAATATATGTATGCCACCGAACTATCTGTTCGGTTACCACCATAAATTTGATAGGTAACCGAACCTATCACTGTAAACCAAGAGTGACTTTTTGTATAAAAACAAATTATGCAAACACATTATAATACACCCAAATTCCAAAAAACACAATCTTTAATTCTTATGATGATGTTCAAAGCATACATATTCTAGCTAAGGGTACATTTAATCATCCCCAAGGGAAGTTGAACCTTCGTGTATAATTTTATCTGATTCCTCCAAAGCTTTCCACATCTCCATGTTATGTTCATACATAATGCACCAACCCAACATTGTGTCGGGGTTAAATCCATTCCAATAAGAGCATCTGCATATCGGAGGCAATGGAAAATTGTCTTCTAACCGAAGGCCTATAAAATGGTTGTGGTTAACGAGCGCAATCACCACTCTCCTACGTCTAAGTTTCTCGACACATATGGTTGTTTTGGAAGTGTATGTGAAACTAGCACCTTTTGAGAAATAGTGAACCACACCATTGAATGCGTCGGCGATTAAGTGCCCGCATATCGGCATGGCCATCCAATGATCACTTGGGATTGGATGGGCCCCGTGGAGACGCATTTGAAACCTAACAAATTGAATATTGAGACTAGCATCACCATCGGGCAACACTGTCTTGTAAAATTCCGGTTTCTCCTTTAGCTTCATCAACATCCTTTGACGGACATAAGTGATTTGATTATCATCATATAGCTTGACACCTTGAGTGAAAGGCCCTATTTGTTGTACGACTACATGGAAACTGCAATTACCATCCGAAGAGACGTCATGGGTGGATATGACGTAATCTCTAATGTAAGGAGGTAGCTCTTCCAAGTACCTTTTATCATCAAGAGGTGGTGTATAAATTGGAGTCTTTGGATTCACGTCTCGTTAACTTGGTTGGCTCGGTTCTGACGGAGTAGGTTGAGAGTGTAACTTCGGTCTTTTTTTCTTCATATCCCGTTCACTTGACTCGCCTTTTTCAATAAATTTCCTTCCCCTTTTCTTAGAATCTTCTTGGTACTTCGCCACGGTATACTCATGCCCCGAAGGATCTCTGGTAAAAGGAGTACTTTCACTTTTCCTTTTAGCCAACACCTTTGCATATTCTCTAACTTGTTTTTTTGTTTCTTTGGTTTTTGGCCTACCTTTTCCCTTGCCGTTATCCGGTTCTTGCACATTCTCCGAAGTATGCGGAAAAACGATTGTCCGTATGTCATCCCAAAAGATTTTCCTTTGGAGTTTGTTCATGTTCCGGTACATTTCGATAACCGCTCTTCCCATTTCATTATCACCAAACTCTTCACCGACATCGCCCTTTGGAAGAGGGACAAAACTTAATTGTTGCCAATGTGGGTCAATATCTCTTAAAGAGATTATGCGATGTTCATACTTATCTATCATGTGGCGACAAGGGAGTCCCACAGACTTCATCATGTTGCAAACACACACCTCGTACGGCTTGGTTCCCCACATGTCAATCAAATTCACCTCAATCATTAACCTCTTGATGCAAGAATGTGAAACATTATAGTGGAGTCCCTTAAACAACGGAAGGTCCACCATTTTCTTGATGTTACCACCTTTGTCTACAATCTTTATGTACTTCATTATGTGGCTTTTTTGGAACTTCTCTTTAATTCTCTCAATATCGCGTTTGAAGTAACTCTCCATTGCGTTAAACACAACCACAAAATTATCGACACATCCAAAGAGATTTTTCTTCAACCGGTGGTGAGCCGATTCTACCAAACTTGTCGCTTGATTCCCAAAGTGTTTATAGTTGTTGGTAAAAGCATAAACGAAGCGCTCTTTATGCGGTTCCAACCATTGCTCCACCACATACGTTATTATATCCTCCGGATATTCGGGGCTAGACCAATGTTCTATAAATTCGGCAAGATTTAGATAATACTCTTCTTCGGTGAGAGACCAAGTCAATGCCTCCCATTCCCCGGAGAAGGCAACCCATTTAACGTGATTTATGGCGTATTGTTTATCGAATTCCTCTTTTGCATCCGCTTGTTCATCTTCCGGTAGCTTACTAATCTCTTCCAATCCTTTCCTCTTAGGTGGACAAAGTTGAGGCTTGCACCTATTCATCACATTGCACCATATATGAAATGTACAAAGAATATTATGTGATAATGGGAAGACTTTCTCTATTGCGTTCATCAATGCTACGTCATTGTCCGTCACGATAACCATGGGGATATCATCATCTCGGTAGATCGCCTTCACTTGTTGTAGCGCCCAAGTGTAACTTGGTTCTTGCTCGTCCTTTAGAAAACAAAAAGCAACGGTAAACGGTGACTTCGTCGACGTACGACCAACAATGTTCAACAATGGCATCTTGTATTTGTTTGTCTTGTAAGTGCAATCCATTATAAGAACTTCATGGAATGATTAAGCCAATTGAACACTCTTCGGATGGGAAATGAAGAGATGAGTTATTTTTTCTTCCGGACCTACCTTCTTTTGAACCGCGTAGCCTTTCTCTTGAGCCAAAAAAAATAATTTTTGCGTTACTTTTCTATCCTTCCATTCATTCCTTTTAATCGTCTCAATTGCATTGTAAATGGTGTACAAAGATGATACGTTACCCATACCCGGGTTATCTTGCTTTAATAAGCGAAGCATTGTGGAAGGTGGAATACACAATTTCCTATACTCGGCTATTTTTTCCATTTATCGAGGATGGAGCCTTGCGGCAATTGCATGCCCTTCAAGATCATATGGACGAGGGTGGTTATGACGACCTACCACCTTATCCATAGCTAGAAACCATTTCGTCGTTAATTTGCTCTTGCTAAATACTAGCTTGAACGGACGTTTGATTTTCTTTGAGCACGTTGTGTTCTTCCTCGTCGTCTTTCCTTTATACTCATAACCCTTCCTCTTGTGACTAACATCGGGATCTTCACTTCTCTGACAAACCATTTCAAAACGAGTGTTGCTTTCTTTTCCATTCAAAACCAAGACGCAATTGAGTCTCTTGGCATGTTCTCTAGCCCAATTATTCGCATCAATAGGTAAGTCAAATACCAACTCATTCGCATAGTGATGAGATGTATCTTCGAACAACATACCAATCGGAGAAGGTTGATCATGCATTGGTATAGGTTGGGATTCCATCTACAAGAAATGTAACAACATCGATGCAATCACAAATAAGTTCGGTCACATAATAATTTTATCGGAAAAACCGAACTCATTGTTCGGTTGGTTAAGCAAGTTGCAAAGCAACCGAACAAATAAAAGGAACAGAGTTCGGTAACATGCAAATTTTATCGCAACAATCGAACTAATAAAAGGAACAAATTTCGGTTACTTTGTATTTTATGTAGATAACCGAACTAGATACTGGAGCTTCAGATTTTTTTTGTTTGTTAAGTTCGATTGGTTATGCTATTAGGTTCAAGTTTGCGAAACAACCGAACTTATTAAACATAGTTCGGTTAGATAGTTGGTACATGCAGTTTGCGAACCAACCGAACTGTATACACTTAGTTAAACTTTATTTTTACGTAACGTTCGGTTACTTGCGAACCAACCGAACATAACACTGCATCTCAGAACTTCCATTAATATGGAGTTCGGTAACCTGCGTGTTTGGATAAAGTAACCGAACTACATCTTCAAATGAGTTTGGTTACTTATTCATCTCACAAGGAAACCGAACTACACCTTCAGAACAGTTCGGTTACATGTTCTTCATATAATGTAACCGAACTGTGCAAAATCCAGTTCAAAAATTTACATTTTTGGGGAAGTTTTTACCAATTCAACATACATTATCTAAGTTTGGAGCATACATGTTCACCGAAATACTCTTCCTCCGGTTGTGGTTGATAAAATCCATCATTTTCATATTGAGTTTCATTTTGGGGAAGAATACAATCACCATCTAAGAAATAAGCCAAATCCGTATCATTTTGAAGATTAAAAAATATTCTAGGAGAGGATGGAGATGAAGAATCAGATGAGTTTTCATCACTTGAATATTCAAAGGGGGTGAATTGGATTTTTTTTTTCCATGTTTTTCTCCTTCATCTTCTCTAACTCTACTCTCACAATAATTCTACTCTTTTTTTTTGCTAGGTCAAAATGGTTTATTAAAGCAAAAAAACGTAATTACAAGAATTACAAAATGGGAGGCGCTACGCCTCCACACCCCCATAAACCAAAGGGGCAAAAAACTCTAAAAACTCATAAAATAAGCTCTTAAGCACTAAAAAATAGCATAAAGAAGAAAACTAATAAAATCAAAATCGTTTTTGCCCCTTATTTCCAACTCTAAAATTCCTCTTCTTGGGAATGAGATCATCAATTATTTGAGTCAAATCATAGTGCTCCTTGAATTCATCTTCATAATCATCATAAGTTTCATCATTGTCATAATCCTGTTCATTTTCATCTGAAGAATAATTACTACCTGGAACAAGCTTAATAGGAGATTGAACATTCTTTTTTGTTGACATTCTATCCATTTTCTTCTTTTTTTCCTCTAAATAGTCTCGTCGAAAGGCTGGATCTCTAATGAATTTAGCACGCACTTCATCAAGTTGAATAGTACTTGCCTCATCTAGTTCCTCTGTAGACAAAATATTATCTAGATCAAAAACATTTTCCTCCAACCCTGCTTGAAATCCTTGTGATGCTCACGGCTTCGAATTTCCTCATTAGACTTTGAATTCATAGCAATGATCTCAGCTTTTTTCTCTTTTACCAAAGCTTCACTAGAATCATTAGTAAGGTCTAACTCAGAAGCTAGGGCACCATACTTGTTATTCACCACAAGTTCATTTTGAAAAAGCTCATCCACAAAAGGAGTTTCAAAAGATTTAAATTTAAAAGATGTACCTTTATTAGGGGAGTTCTTACCCATAACTATTTTCCAATCCTCTTTAGGTGTCCCTGGTTTAGAAATAAACGCAGGTCTGGTCGTACCCTTTTCCATAACAGAGTTTGGCATTGGATTTTGAAACTCAACTAATAATAAACCCATCTTTTAATTTAATCTCCCTAATTATTTTTAACTAAATCATTTCACTAATCATAACCTAAAATTAATTAAGAGGGTAGATTAGATATTAAATAAATAACTAGATATGGGGTGACCTAGAATTACTTCTAATGCCTTTACCTAAAATAAAACCATGGTCCCAAAAAAAAACCGTGGTCCCCAAAAAATCGTTCTATCTATATCAAGGGTAATAAGCACAACAAGAGGCCCGCAGAATTAGCCCAATCCATTAAAGTGTCGCCATATCTGTGCCAAGCCATGCCCCTTTAGACATGATCACAGACAACTTCTATTCTTTGACGGTTCTGGACTCTTCACGTTCAGCTGCTTTCACAATGAACCTTTGCAGCATCAAGTAAATGCTTGCAGTATCCAACATTATGGATTTCTATTTTCTTCTCGTCAACACCGGCAAGTCTGAGCGAGTGTATACCCAATATGATATGGAGTGATGCCCTTAATTCATTGTTCCCTCCTGCACTCTTTGGTAAGTCAGAGGTTACATCGGCAAGAGGGTTTACGTGGAATTCTGGTGAAATACAGGAATGTTGAAGTTGTCATCCTACCTTAGCCAACATCGACACGCCTGAGAAGGCAGTTGCACCTTTGCTATTTGGCTGTCATCATGCTTTACGCATACTTGAAGGACAGTAGTAAAGGATTTCACTGGATTTGGGTAGTCAGTAAAGTAGCTAGAAAAATTACTCGTGACAATTTTATTTGCATATTATTGTGTTTGGTTAAGATCGAAGACTTTTACATCATGCAAGTCTGACAAAGAGAATAGAAAGAGTTCCACCCCATATCCTTTTAAGAGCACATTTGCAACAAAGGGGATAAAGCTGAGGCTTCCTGTTGGAAACTGTAATTTGTAATCTAGAATTGTCCAGATTAGTTCGGAGAAGTGTAAAGGATTGTAGTAAGTAAAAGAAGCTTCTAGCACACTGCTTAGTTAGTCCGTAGAATTAGTTAGTGTTCAAGTTAAAGAAAAATCTAGAGAAAGTAACTCTCTGGAAAGTGTACGGTCAGTCAAAAAGATGATGTTCTATAGAAATATCTAGAGTAGTCAGTCTGGTCGGTCAAATGAGTCTTCTAGAGTAAGAAGAATCTAGAGAGAACAAGAGTGTACAGTAGTCG
The DNA here is from genome assembly GCF_003573695.1 of Papaver somniferum. Lineage (NCBI taxonomy): Eukaryota > Viridiplantae > Streptophyta > Magnoliopsida > Ranunculales > Papaveraceae > Papaver > Papaver somniferum. The sequence goes on along the minus strand of NC_039358.1, from coordinate 197,503,902 downwards.
ATCTTTTAAGCCTATAAATAGGCATTCTTGGTATCATTTGTAGGTTGTAATGAAGCAAGTGAATAATAAGAAGATAGTTTTGAGAGGTTAAAAGACTTAGTCTTGCTTCCTAAGAGCTCTGTACGAGCAACACATCTATGCTCGTATATCTCCGAAGTTTCATATCCAAATTCCAACACTTCCTTCTCCAACCTCAGTACCTTAGAGAAAGGTATTTAAAGCTGAGGCTTCCTTCTCTAACCTCTCTACCTTAGAGAAAGGCAGTGTCCAAGTTATCTGACATGGGAGATTCTTATGGAAGAATTGGTGAGAATGAAGAAGACATTTTGTAATTGTTGATCATATTAAAAGGGTTACAGTCTTCTAATCAAGATATTTTGCACTCCAAATGGTTTAAAGTCTGGTTGGAGTGAGTGTTTGTTTTATTAAAGTACAAAGGCTTCTTGACAGGGAAAACATTAACAGGGCACTAGGACTTGCAAATGCTAGAACAACAAACATGTTAAAAACATTTGATAATTGTGATGGGTAAATCTAGAATTATCTAGATAGCTAACTATAACTCCCATGGGCTTATCTCAATGCATAGGCCCAGTCTAGAGATATCTAGATTCTTCTAAGATAAAAAGAGTGCAAGCCCATTCTAGAGTCTTCTAAGACATTTTCCATCATGTGTATCTAGAGAATTCTTTCTCTAGAATGATCTAGGTCAATTAGCTCTAGAGATTTCCAAGTCTAGAGTATTCTTAGTAGTTGGTCATGAAGTAGTATAAATAGAAGCAAATGTTGGCCTTTGTGGTCATCCACAACTCAAGTGAGTGAGTAAGTAGTAAGAGTGAGAGCTAGAGTTTAGAGTAAGAGCCAAAGTGCCTCTTTGTAAACAACTAGTGTAAGCCAAAGTTGCTACACAAGCCTCTTGTAATATTTTCATTT
>NC_039358.1:197471404-197502959 GCF_003573695.1 Papaver somniferum | reverse complement strand
TTCAATTAACCAACCTCTCTTCCTAAATTCATTTCCATAAACCCATCACATTTCCGCATTGCGCCAACAAATTTGGTATCAGAGCAAACCTAACCCAGTAATCCTAAAACTCTACCCATGGCAATTAACCAAAGTATTCAAGGTTTCAATTATGCCCAAAGTCTAATTCCAATTTTTGATGGTGAGAGTTATGATTATTGGAGTTTACAAATGAAAACATTATTCATTTCACAAGACTTATGGGATTTTGTAGAAGATGGTTATAAGGTACCCGAGTCGGCAGAAGCTCTATCGTCATGGACGGATGCAGAGAAAAAGGAGTACAAGGAAAACAAGAAGAAGGATGCTAAAGCACTACTATTTCTACAACAAGGGGTAAGCAAAACTATTTTTCCTCGAATTTCGGTGGCGAAAACTTCGAAGGAGGCCTGGAATATTCTCAAAGTAGCATTCCAAGGATCAGAAAAGGTAATCTCCATTAAATTACAAAACTTATGGCGAGATTTTGATAATCTACTTATGAAAGAAAATGAAACTATCCAGAATTTCTTTTCAAGAGTTACTGGTATAGTAAATCAAATTAGTAGTTATGGAGATACCATAGAAAATAAAAGAGTTGTAGAAAAGATTTTAAGGAGCTTACCGTTCAAATTCGATCACATCGTCGCTGCCATTGAAGAGTCCAAAAATTTATCGACTCTCTCGGTACACGAATTAATGGGTTCACTCGAGGCGCACGAGAAAAGGATAAATAGGTTCGCGGAGCAACCATTGGAGCAGGCATTTCAATCAAAAATAAATTTCAGTGAGAAGAAAAATACAGAAGCCAGAAAAGAAAGCTCCAGAGGGGGATCGTCATCCAACTCGCAGTACGAGAAAGGGTCGACGTCAACTCAAGGACCCAGAAATTTCTACCGCGGACGTGGAAGAGGAAAAGGAGGTTATAGAAACAACAACCAAAGGTACGGAAAAAATTACTCCTCAAATCTCCGATGCAGTGTTTGCAAAAAGTTTGGCCATGCAACTGAAAATTGCAAGTACAAGTGCACCAAATATGAAAACTTAAATCACATGGAAAAAGATTATTGGCTTAAAAATAATGAAGCCAACTATTCCGAGAAAATGATTCTCAAAATCAAGTATTTTATTCCTGCCTCACCTCGCAACAAGAAGCGCAAGGTATATGGTATGTCGACAGCGGATGCAGCAGCCATATGACAGGAAACAAAGAATATTTCGTAAAATTGGAGGAGCAAGAGATTCCACCGGTCAAGCTCGGAGATGGAAAGTTCCAGAATGTTGAAGGAAGAGGAGTCATATCCGTACGTACAAGGTCAGGTAAAACTCGATACATATCTGATGTTCTTTATGTTCCTGGCCTAGCTCAAAATTTATTAAGTGTTGGACAACTTATAAGAAAAGGGTACTCACTACATTTCGAAGACGGAGAATGCACAATTTATGATAAAATTAATAAACAATTGGTGGCAAAAGTAAAAATGTCAGGAAATTTTGTCTTTCCTTTATCTATGCCATCAATTGAAAATTGTGCAATGAGTACCAATCATATAGATGAATGCAATCTATGGCATATGAGATACGGGCATCTCAACTACAGATCCTTGAAGGTTCTAAAATCAAAGAACATGGTAATTGGTCTTCCTAATATCAACGGTGGAGATAAAATATGTGAAGGTTGTATTCTTGGGAAGTTCCATAGACTTCCATTCACAAACAAATCGTGGAGAGCAAGAAGGCCCCTCGAAGAAAAATGGAGACATGCCATGGACGAAGAAATGCGAGTGATCGAGAAAAATAAGACATGGGAGCTTGTCAATCAGCCAATTGATAAAGAAATAATTGGTCTGAAATGGGTCTACAAGAAAAAGTATAATGAAGACGGTTCAATTCAAAAGCATAAGGCAAGTCTAGTTGCAAAAGGATATTCCCAGCAACCAGGAATTGACTACTACGAGACATTCTCCCCAGTCGCTCGCATGGAAACAATCCGAATGGTGTTAGCTTTGGAAGCTCAACTAAAAATGAAGGTCTACCAATTGGATGTAAAGTCGGCGTTCTTAAACGGAGAACTTGAAGAAGAGGTGTACGTCGAACAGCCTCAAGGATATGTCTGCAAAGGAAAAGAAAAAATGGTATATCGTCTCCGCAAAGCACTATATGGTCTCTAAGCAAGAACCGCGTGCATGGAACAACAAAATCGACAAGTATTTCCGAGATAATGGATTTGAGAAAAGTCCAAGTGAGCCATCACTCTACATCAAAAAACAAGGTACAAATTTTCTAATCATCTGTCTCTACGTCGATGATTTAATTTATGCCAGTACAAAACAAGAGATGGAAAAAAAGTTTAAGAAGGAGATGATGAAAGAATATGAGATGACAGACTTAGGACTTATGCGATATTTTTTTGGGATTCAAGTAAAACAATCTCCAGAAGAAATATTCATTTCCCAAGAAAAATATGCAGAAGACTTACTGAAAAGGTTCAACATGATGGATTGCAAACCAATTGCAACTCCAATGGGTACCAATGAGAAATTGGTAAAAAATGATGGAGCGACAAAAGTTGATCCAACCTTATTCAGAAGTCTAGTCGGCTCACTGATCTACTTAACAAATACAAGGCCAGACATCGTCATGCAACCAGCATTGTTTCTCGGTTTATGAGCGATCCCAGCAAGTTACAATATGCCTCCGCAAAAAGAATTCTTCGATATATCAAGGGAACAAAATTTTTTGGCATAAAGTATACAAGAGAAAAAGATAATGATTTGATTGGCATCACAGATAGCGATTGGGCAGGTTCTATTGAAGACCGAAAGAGTACTTCAGGCTATGTTTTCTATATGGGAACAAAAGTTATCTCTTGGAGTTCTAAAAAGCAAAGTACAGTGACACTATCGTCAGCCGAAGCAGAGTACATAACATCAACAAGTGCAGCATGTGAAGCAGTATGGTTGAGAAGAATAATGACCGACCTACAACAAAGGCAAAAGCAGCCGACGACTATCTACTGTGACAATATGTCTACAATTGCAATGACAAAAAATCCAGTCTTTCATGGACGGACGAAGCACATAGAGCTACGACATCACTTTATCAGAGAGCTAGTCGAAAACAAGGAAATTGAGCTCCAATTTTGTCCAACACAAGAACAAAATGCTGACATCTTCACAAAAGCAGTCACAATGGACACATTCAATCATTTTAGAGAAAAACTTAACATCACAAATTAAGAGGGGGTGTTAAAAACATAATTTGTGAAAACCCAATAAGTAAAGCCCAAATAATCATCTACACTAAGTAAAGCCCAATACTAGAATCTTCTAGGCCTTCTTTACATCAAGTGTTATCTAGAGAATTCTTTTCTCTAGAATTTTCTTGTAACATCTAAGTTGAGAGTGTAAAGAAGAGTCTAGATAGAACTATCTAGAGAAGTAAGTAGTTGGTCATGAAGCCTATAAATAGGCATAGGATGGATTCATTTGGGATCATCCAACAACAATCAAAAACTCAAGTGAGTAAACAAGAGTTAGAGTGAGAGCTAGAGTTTAGAGTAAGAGCCAAAGTGCCTCTTTGTAAACAACTAGTGTAAGCCAAAGTTGCTACACAAGCCTCTTGTAATATTTTCATTTTCATATTAATATAAGCCTCACCTTTCAATTAACCAACCTCTCTTCCTAAATTCATTTCCATAAATCCATCACATTTCCGCATTGCACCAACAAATTTGGTATCAGAGCAAACCTAACCCAGTAATCCTAAAACTTTACCCATGGCAACTAACCAAAGTATTCAAGGTTTCAATTATGCCCAAAGTCTAATTTCAATTTTTGATGGTGAGAGTTATGATTATTGGAGTTTACAAATGAAAACATTATTCATTTCACAAGACTTATGGGATTTCGTAGAAGATGGTTATAAGGTACCCGAGTCGGCAGAAGCTCTATCGTCATGGACGGATGCAGAGAAAAAGGAGTACAAGGAAAACAAGAAGAAGGATGCTAAAGCACTACTATTTCTACAACAAGGGGTAAGCAAAACTATTTTTCCTCGAATTTCGGTGGCGAAAACTTCGAAGGAGGCCTGGAATATTCTCAAAGTAGCATTCCAAGGATCAGAAAAGGTAATCTCCATTAAACTACAAAACTTATGGCGAGATTTTGATAATCTACTTATGAAAGAAAATGAAACTATCCAGAATTTCTTTTCAAGAGTTACTGGTATAGTAAATCAAATTAGTAGTTATGGAGATACCATAGAAAATAAAAGAGTTGTAGAAAAGATTTTAAGGAGCTTACCGTTCAAATTCGATCACATCGTCGCTGCCATTGAAGAGTCCAAAAATTTATCGACTCTCTCGGTACACGAATTAATGGGTTCACTCGAGGCGCACGAGAAAAGGATAAATAGGTTCACGGAGCAACCATTGGAGCAGGCATTTCAATCAAAAATAAATTTCAGTGAGAAGAAAAATACAGAAGCCAGAAAAGAAAGCTCCAGAGGGGGATCGTCATCCAACTCGCAGTACGAGAAAGGGTCGACGTCAACTCAAGGACCCAGAAATTTCTACCGCGGACGAGGAAGAGGAAAAGGAGGTTATAGAAACAACAACCAAAGGTACGGAAAAAATTACTCCTCAAATCTCCGATGCAGTGTTTGCAAAAAGTTTGGCCATGCAACTGAAAATTGCAAGTACAAGTGCACCAAATGTGATAACTTAAATCACATGGAAAAAGATTGTTGGCTTAAAAATAATGAAGCCAACTATTCCGAGAAAAATGATTCTCAAAATCAATTATTTTATTCCTGCCTCACCTCGCAACAAGAAGCGCAAGGTATATGGTATGTCGACAGCGGATGCAGCAGCCATATGACAGGAAACAAAGAATATTTCGTAAAATTGGAGGAGCAAGAGATTCCACCGGTCAAGCTCGGAGATGGAAAGTTCCAGAATGTTGAAGGAAGAGGAGTCATATCCGTACGTACAAGGTCAGGTAAAACTCGATACATATCTGATGTTCTTTATTTTCCTGGCCTAGCTCAAAATTTATTAAGTGTTGGACAACTTATAAGAAAGGGGTACTCACTACATTTCGAAGACGGAGAATGCACAATTTATGATAAAATTAACAAGCAATTGGTGGCAAAAGTAAAAATGTCAGGAAATTTTGTCTTTCCCTTATCTATGCCATCAATTGAAAATTGTGCAATGAGTACCAACCATATTGACGAAGGAAAGCTATGGCATTTGAGATACGGGCATCTCAACTACAGATCCTTAAAGGTTCTGAAATCAAAAGGCATGGTAATTGGTCTTCCCAATATCGACGGTGGAGATAAAGTATGTGAAGGTTGTATTCTTGGGAAGTTTCACAGACTTCCATTTACCAAGACATCGTGGAGAGCAAGAAGGCCCCTCGAATTGGTGCACGCTGATATCTGCGGTCCGACAAGAACAACTTCACTCAACAACAGAAGATATTTTCTCTTATTCGTGGACGATTATACCAGAATGATGTGGGTGTACATTCTCGAGAAAAAGTCCGAGGCATTCACTAAATTCCTAGAATTCAAGGCGCTGGCAGAGAAGCAAAGTGGCCATCAATTGAAAGTCTTCCGTACAGACCGTGGTGCAGAATTTACTTCAAAAGAGTTTATCAACTACTGCAAAGAAAATGGAATTAAAAAGGAGCTCACTGTCCGATACACTCCACAACAAAACGGTGTCGCGGAAAGGAAAAATCGTACGATCGTGGAAATGGCTCGCAGTATGCTAAAAGCAAGGAAGCTACCCAACACCTACTGGGCGGAAGCAGTCAACACAGCAGTCTACATCCTTAATCGCTCTCCAACAAAAGCGGTTCACAACAAAACTCCATACGAGGCGTGGCATAAGAAAAAGCCCGAGGTAACTTCTTTCAGAATTTTTGGTTGCGTAGCATACTCACATATTCCATCCCAACATAGAGAAAAATTCGATGAAAAAGGAGAAAAGTTAATATTCATCGGATACAGCGAAGAGTCTAAAGCCTATAGACTTTTAAAGCCAGAAACAAAGGAACTAGTGATTTCAAGAGATGTTATCTTCGATGAATTCAAAGCTTGGGATTGGAATGATGAACCAGACAACCACGAGTTACCACTACTCATTGAAGATGAGCTAGATAAGCCACGCCAGGAAGAAAGTACTCCACCAGCAAGCCCGAGATCTCCTAGTCCAACACGACAAAGTCCAAGTTCATCAGAATCAAGTGCAAGTGCCCCACCAAGAAAGGTGCGTTCCCTAAGAGATATATATGATATATCTAATTGTGCATTTATAGCACTAGAGCCTCAAAAATATGAGGAAGCGGCGAAGGAAGAAAAATGGAGATATGCTATGGATGAAGAAATGCGAGTAATCGATAAAAATAAGACATGGGAGCTTGTTAATCAGCCAAATGACAAAGAAATAATTGGTCTGAAATGGGTCTACAAGACAAAATACAACGAAGATGGTTCGATTCAGAAGCACAAGGCAAGGCTAGTTGCAAAAGGATATTCACAGCAACCAGGAATCGACTACAACGAAACATTCGCCCCAGTCGCTCGCATGGAAACAATACGGATGGTGTTAGCTTTGGCAGCTCAACTAAAAATGAAGGTCTACCAATTGGACGTAAAGTCGGCGTTCTTAAACGGAGAACTTGAAGAAGAGGTGTACGTTGAACAACCTCAAGGATATGTCCGAAAAGGAAAAGAAAACATGGTTTATCGTCTCCGCAAAGCACTATATGGCCTCAAGCAAGCACCGCGTGCATGGAACAACAAAATCGACAAGTATTTCCGAGATAATGGATTTGAAAAGAGTCCAAGTGAGACATCCCTCTACATAAGAAAACAAGGTACGGATTTCCTAATCGTCTGTCTCTATGTTGATGATTTAATTTACGCCAGCACAAAACAAGACATGGCAGAAAAATTTAAGAAGGAGATGATGAAAGAATATGAGATGACAGACTTAGGACTTATGCGATATTTTCTTGGGATTCAAGTAAAACAATCTCCAGAAGAAATATTCATTTCTCAAGAAAAATATGCGGAAGACTTACTGAAAAGGTTCAACATGATGGATTGCAAACCAATTGCAACTCCAATGGGTACCAATGAGAAATTGGTAAAAAATGATGGAGCGACAAAAGTTGATCCAACCTTATTCAGAAGTCTAGTCGGCTCACTGATCTACTTAACAAATACAAGACCAGACATCGTCAATGCAACTAGTATTGTTTCTCGGTTTATGAGCGAGCCAAGCAAGTTACACTATGCATCCGCAAAGAGAATTCTTCGGTATATCAAGGGAACGAAGGATTTTGGCATCAAGTATACAAGAGAAAAAGATAATGATTTAATTGGCTTCACAGATAGCGATTGGGCAGGTTCTATTGAAGACCGAAATAGCACATCAGGCTATGTTTTCTGTATGGGAACAAAAGTTATCTCTTGGAGTTCTAAAAAGCAAAGCACTGTGGCATTATCGTCAGCCGAAGCAGAGTACATAGCATCAACAAGTGCAGCATGTGAAGCGGTATGGTTAAGAAGAATAATGACCGACCTACAACAAAAGCAAAAAGAACCAACAACTATCTACTGTGACAATATGTCTACAATTGCAATGACAAAAAATCCAGTGTTCCACGGACGAACGAAGCATATAGAGCTACGACATCACTTCATCAGAGAGTTAGTAGAGAACAAGGAAATCGAGCTCCAATTCTGTCCGACGCAAGAACAAAATGCGGACATTTTCACAAAAGCAGTCACGGTGGATAAATTCAATCATTTTAGAGATAAGCTCAACATCACAATTAAGAGGGGGTGTTAAAAACATTTGATAATTGTGATGGGTAAATCTAGAATTATCTAGATAGCTAACTATAACTCCCATGGGCTTATCTCAATGCATAGGCCCAGTCTAGAGATATCTAGACTCTTCTAAGATAAAAAGAGTGCAAGCACATTCTAGAGTCTTCTAAGACATTTTCCATCATGTGTATCTAGAGAATTCTTTCTCTAGAATGATCTAGGTCAATTAGCTCTAGAGATTTCCAAGTCTAGAGTATTCTTAGTAGTTGGTCATGAAGTAGTATAAATAGAAGCAAATGTTGGCCTTTGTGGTCATCCACAACTCAAGTGAGTGAGTAAGTAGTAAGAGTGAGAGCTAGAGTTTAGAGTAAGAGCCAAAGTGCCTCTTTGTAAACAACTAGTGTAAGCCAAAGTTGCTACACAAGCCTCTTGTAATATTTTCATTTTCATATTAATATAAGCCTCACCTTTCAAGAAAAATCTAGAGAGTTAGTATGGTCGGTAAACTAAGCCTATAAATAGGCAGTGAATGTATCATTGTAATCTTGAGTAAGAACATCATTAAAATAGAATTTGAGAATCAATCTTGTTCCATGACTAGGAGCTCTATATGAGCAACACTAAACCTATGCTCATATATCTCCATGATCATCAAAACATCCAAAAGACCAACATTTATAAAACCACTACATAAATAAGAACATTTCTTAATCCTATCATGAGATTCCCCTTCCAAAATCTGCCATATATGCCGGCAATATATTTTTCTTTTATCGTATGACACGGCATATATTTTGCGACTCAAATCTATCTGGCGATATTTTAACTTAAGTGACCCAAAATTTATCTTGTGAGTCGTGGTTCCAAAGTCGTTTAATGAAATAGAAATGGCAGAGCCACCCATGCGAGAAGAGTAAGGAATTAATATCAACAACTAACTAACCTTTTAATTTCATAATTTGTGCAGCAACCATGACCAATCAACCAAGACCACACCAAATACAGTGAACAAAAGTTAGCTCCAGATAGAAGCGACTCATGGAACAGTTTGCAGTAAGGCGACACTTTATCTGGAGGTGGTTAGCACTCTTTCAAATCTGACCATCAAGAAAATCTTTAAACCATACACTAAACAAAGGCATGTTCACTTTCATGCACAAGCATAACCCTAATAATGTCTTTGGTTATTATGCTAATCCAAAAGGGAATCCTTCCAACCAGGTCAGCAAATCTTATCGTTGCACCTCCAAAGAACTTACCCTTCATACCCATTTCAAGAGTTTTCAGATTCTCCTTCACAGTTTGCAGAATCTGAAATGCACCTTCCATACTCAAAATTAAAGGTGCATGATCTAAAAAACAAGATCTGTTCATCAAATTCAATGTTTCCGCCTTGAGTAAGAGTGCTATAACGTAACATTCTGAATCAATGGGAAAAGTTAAGCTTTAACTTCTTTTTTAAAAGACATTGAAAAGCGGAGGCTCTTATGTCGAAGTTGCAAGGACAAATGAACAGATGTTGAAGCCATATGAAAAACTCAATTAAACAAAATTGGACGTTCATTATTTTTGTAAGAACCATCATCATTCAATCAATAACAAGAAAAACAGGCAAACGAACACTCTCTAAGATCAAATACCTGCATAGAATCTCAATTCTTTATAAAACCACTACGTAAATAACATATCTAAATTCTAACTAAGTGCTAGTCAATACATTAAGATAAAAACCTTACAATAACAACAGATCTGATGCCTGAAAGTTGGGATCGATGAAGATCATATCACAATTGAATCTGGATACTCAAACGTTATTAAATTTAATGTTTGTTTGGTTACAATCCAGATTTGTATTCAAAAATTATAACGAAAAGCAAATCTAGTTACATAGATGTACAAATTGCACCGGGCTGTTCGAACCTTTATTTAAAGATTCACAAGGAACCAATTGAAGAAAAGATGGTGAAAAAGGGACGAGATCGCGGAATTTATGCAATAGATTGATGGTTAGGCTAACCCCTATGGGATAGATTGGAGTGCTAAATTGGCCAAAAAATGTTGCAAATCAAAAAATAAGTGTTGGAAAAAGGTTAACAGTGATAGTTGATAGTTTTCTCACCTAACAAGTGCTCGCAGTCCAACTATCAGCGAGATTGAAACCCTAAACTGTCCGGCGCTCAAAAAGTGACATAAACGGCAAACCATTCGGCGCTCTATATATTTTATTAATTTTTGAGAGAGAATATGATGGAGAGAGAAGAAAAAGAGGGGGGGAGAGAAGGAAAAAAAGAGGGAGAACGAGATGGAGGGAGATAAAAAAAGGGGGGGGAGAGAGGAAAAAGTTGGAGAGATATAATGATTAGTTTTTTAAAAAATAAAATTATGCACCGCCGGACCATTCGGCATTTAGCACTATTTTAGTCAGCGTTTCGCTGCTAGATTAGCAATACCATAGGACTTACGAAGTTGCCCAGGATGACGTAGATGGCCAATCTAGCAGCTAGATATCTAGTCCATAGGACTAAGCCTTACACAACTGAAGGCAGACAAACATCAAAAGATGAGATGTAAATGCTTCTTCTTCACCTTGGCTAAATTAGTTAAAGTGAGAGGAGAAATCATTGTGCTGGTAGATTTTAGGTGGATGTTCCCAATAATCCATTTCTTAATCGGAGCATATGGAATTGGATTTTAGAGATTCAAATCAGAGAGGAGATGAAAACGGCGCAGTAGTGTAGTTTGGTTTCAGTGGGTGTAGCTGGTTTATAAATAAAACCCTGAAGTGTGTGGGTGCCCTTATCCTTATTAAGGGTAGGAAAGAACTTCAACGTAGGACAACAAGAGGCCCATAGAATTAGCATTGGACTTACTCCAGTGATGAGTTTTACCCATCTTAGTCAAGTAATGCATGCTACTTTTAAACTTTAGTTTAACCTCTGAATTCATTTATCGGTGAGCATCGGGACTTCAAATCTAAATCTTATGGAGATGAGTGGAAAAATGGTGAGACTTTAAACTGTGGTAATCTATCAACCACTTCGATTATATGAGGTAGAATTTTTTTGAGACTTCGGTTCAAGATACAAATATGTGGAGCTTGTAAATCAAACCATTTTGTTCTGGACTTCTGATACAAACACTTTCTCTTCTCTTCTCTTCCTCTTTACTATTTATCTCTTTTCAAAGCTCCGGTTTCTATTATCAACCAACTGGAAAAGAAAATGAGGAATTTTTTATGGGGTAATTCAAAAACATCTCATTTGGTACACTGGAATTTGGTGATGGCTGACAAAAGTAGAGGAGGTCTGGGGGTTTTAAACCTAAGACAAATGAATCTTGCTTTACTAGCAAAATGGGTTTGGAGATTTGGGGTGGAAAAGGAACAACTCTGGTGTAAGATTATTACTGAGAAACATGGTGCCGTGTCTTCTCATTGGTTACCTGGTAGAGTTGCATATTCTGGCGGGATTTCATGTTGGAAAATTATCGTGGAAACAAGTCACTTGGTAAATTCTTCCGCTTCAATTACCATTCATTCAGGAGGTAGAGTTTACTTCTGGTTTGATAAATGGAATGGGGATGACCCATTAAATATTGTTTTCCCTGACTTGTTCAGGTTATCTAAAGATAAATACTCTATAGTGGCTTCTCATATTTCTAATGGCAGTTGGGTGTTTGATTTCAAAAGAAGATCATGGGATAATGAAGTTAATCAGTTTGCTTCTTTTTTGCTCAGAATTGGGTCTTCTCCTCCTATTCTAGATAACCTCACAGACACAAGAAGATGGTCTTTGGGAAATAATGGAGTCTTTTCTGTTAAGACTCTATACTCTAAGTTAATTCAGTCTGACGATATTGATAATTTTCCTTATAGGTTCGTTTGGAATAACAAAATTCCACCAAAAGTCTGTTTTCTCGTTTGGTATGTTGTGCATGGGAAGCTCAATACCAAGGATATGCTGTTGCGTAAGGGAATGACTCTGGAAATGGACTGCATTATGTGTGGAGATGTTGTAGAAACGGCAAGTCATCTTCTTCTTCACTGTAAAGTGGCTTACAAGCTGTGGTTAAACTTAATTCCTTCGGGTTGGTGTTGGATTTCTCCACAGTCTTTGTTTCATTTGGCTAATGGTTGACATCGGATGTTCTTAAATCAGAATGTGGAGTGTTGGAATATGATTCCTGCTGCTATAGTGTGGGTGATTTGGGGAGAAAGGAACGCGCGTACTTTTGAAAATAAGCACATCTTCAAAACAGATTTTGATTTAATCATCGAAGCTAAATCTCTGGTTATTGCTTGGGCTACAGTTTTTGGGCATCATATTATCTCGACAGAGGACAATTGGGATGCAATTTTTTCCTAATTCCTTTTCTTTTTCTGTTTTATTTTTCTTTCTTTGCTACTACTAGTAGCTCTTTTGTACATTCTTTCTTTCAATAAAATCTATCACTTCCAATCAAAAAAAAAAAAAGTAAATTGTTTCTGTTTATGATTTATTGGATTAGCTTCTACTTCACAAGTAAACATTTTTTCCATACACCTTCATAGGTTTTCTTCGAGCCAAACTCTTGGATGCTGAAAACTTACACTGAACTGAAGTTAATCATCCGTGCTTAAATATTTGGCCCGCCAATCTACCAATGTGATAATCAACATCGGCCTGTCACGTCTAACCCTTGAAAAACGAGTCATATTGTGGACTCTCAAGTGAGGATTAATAGAGCTGAGAACTTACTTCTCCAATCTCCATACCTTAGAGAAACGCGGTCTCCAAATTATTGGACATTGGAGACTCTCATGGAAGGATGGGTGAGGACGAAGAAGACGGATAAATCCATAAAAAATATTCATTTTTGCTGGCTGGCGGTTTCTGTTTTTGCACTTGCCAAAATGTCACAATTGCATATATTCATATCAAATGATTACAACAACCTTCTGATCTTTGGCATTTTTGCAAGGCAAATGCTTCAAAGGACAGCTCTTATGTTGAAGCTGCAAGGATTCAGGTCAACATCAAGGACAGCTCCACCTAAGTTTTTCGGGCTTGCTAATGAGCAAAATTACCAAATTTCAATCGCATTTTTTTTTAGTAAATTAACCAATAAACAATCACTAACACAATACCACACAACACCGGTTAGGGCTGTTCATGGTCGGTTTTGGTTCGGTTTCCAGCCAAACCAAAACCGAAACCAGTAGTATTGGTTTCTAAAAATCTAAACCAAACCAATCCGTTAATCATTGGTTCGGTTTCTAAATGGTTTTAGTCGGTTTCGGTTTGTTCCATTGCATTAATGGAAAACTGACTGTATGTCAGTTTTCTGAAACTGATAGTTCAAATCTTTTAAAAAAAATAACAATTGAATTTTTTTAACCTACCTGCAGAATATAATTAACACACAAACGTAGTTCATAACTCAAGTTTATAAGCATAGTTCAAAACATAAATATTAAAGATTCATACATAAACTCCGAGTTCTGCACGCTCCAAATTCATAACTTAGTTGAAGATTCTGGCGAATGCCGACTGGAGACGAAGATAAGATGAAGAGAAAAAATGAACTCGTCTGGAATAAGGGTAGAACTTAGGTTTACAAAGAGTGAGATGGACGGGGTAGATTAAATCTATCTGATTTTAATCAACGACCTATACTTGTCGGTTCTCTATTGGTTTTTGGTTCGGTTTTCAGGTCAAACCAAAACCGAACCAGTAATGTCGGTTTTCCATTTTTTTACCATAACTAATCCATTAGTAAATGGTTTGGTTCGGTCTCTTCCTATTAGGTTTGATTCGGTTTGGTTCCGGCGGAAAACCGAAACCATGTTCATCCCTAACACCGGTAGTAATTCCTTCCATTGTTAAATACGCTCAGTGCCATTCACACTATCCTAATATCACTGCTAAATAATCTTGACTCGTAGGAATTATATCAAACACATATAAGAAGTATTACATTTAACGTCCAATTCAGAATGAATATCCAAAGATCAAAATTTTCCTGCAATCTCAAATCTTTATAAGACCAAAAACATAACAACATTTCAGAACTATAACCAACTACTACAACTGTTTTAACATAAAAATCTAACAGTAACAACAGATACCCAACAATTGAGGGGTTCAGGAAGATCATATCATATAATTTAGACACAAAGTATTACATATTTGATCGGAAAATTTAAAAGCAGCAGAACATGCAATTTTGAATCTTGAAACTCAAATGTTAAAAAACAAATTTAAAAATTGAAATTTCATTTCCGACTATTTTCTAGCAGCAAACTGTTAAGTTATAATATTTCAGAAATTACAAAAAAAAAAGCTGAAGGATTCATCAGATTCATGAAGAAAAAGAAGTTTTATAAATCTTTACTTTGAAGACTTATAACAACCATGTCTAAGTCAGGAAGCAGAACAAAAGGAAGCAACACCGGTATTCACGTTGGAAATTTGGGCTAAAAAACAGAGGATGAAGAAAACAGAGAACGAAAAGAAAAGAATGTTGTATCACTGGAGCTTCAAGGCCTTGCGATTCTTTTCAGCAATTATTTTGACCATTCCCAAATAATTTACGAGTACAACCGGTCAGCGAAATATTGCTTTCAGGATACAATGAAGCCCTAACAACGTAATTGGATTCAAGAGTTGTACTTCCCTTGACCCAACCAAGAACACACAGTATTTAGATTCTGATGATGCTTATAGAGAAAAGAAATCAGATGTTTTGGATATGTTTTTCCATAGTATGAATGAAAAAAAACCATCACTACTTATAGGGAACTCATGTCTATTGGAGATGCCTCTTCACTTCCAAAAGACACATAAGGTGTCTATTGAGAATGGTTGTGTCTTTTATGAACCATCACACCTATTAAAGGTGTCTCTTCATCCCCAACTAACATTCATTGTGTTTATTAAACACAGGACACTCCCCCGTCGTAGCGGCAAACCAAAAACGAAAATCGTTTTATTTTCTATGTTATTGAAAATATCCAACAATTCAATAAAAGGATGGTGGCGCAGCCCTTCCATCATCTCATTTCGTTATTTCTGGTTGCTTATATGAACTGGATCACACTTACTTTTGAGAGGAAAAATCATTGTTTAGGTAGATCTGAGGATGTTCTTCCCAATAATCCATTTGATCAAGTCGAGCGAGAAAGAGCTTC
The DNA here is from genome assembly GCF_003573695.1 of Papaver somniferum. NCBI lineage: Eukaryota > Viridiplantae > Streptophyta > Magnoliopsida > Ranunculales > Papaveraceae > Papaver > Papaver somniferum. Next base: position 197,487,922 of record NC_039358.1, on the reverse strand, counting down.
GGTCTGGATTGAGATTCAAAACAGAGAGGAAGCGGAGTCAGTGTGGTTCGGTTTCAGCGAGAATAAGATAAAGAGTGTACCTGTTGCTACTTTATAAAGAACGATTTTTTGGGGACCATGGTTTTTTTGGGGGGACCATGGTTTTATTTTGGGTAAAGGCATTAGAAGTAATTCTAGGTCACCCCATATCTAGTTATTTATTTAATACCTAATCTACCCTCTTAATTAATTTTAGATTATGATTAGTGAATGATTTAGTTAAAAACAATTAGTGAGATTAAATTAAAAGATGGGTTTATTATTAGTTGAGTAGAATTATTGAGAGAGTAGAGTTAGAGAAGATGAAGGAGAAAAACATGGAAAATAATTTTTTTTTCCAATTCACTAAGTTTGAGTATTCAAATGATGAAAACTCATCTGATTCTTCATCTCCATCCTATCCTTGAATATTTGTTAATCTTCAAAATGATCCGGATTTGATCTGGATTTTGAACAGTTCGGTTACTTTATATGAAGAACAAGTAACCGAACTCATCTGAAGCTGTAGTTCGGTTGCCCCGTGAGACGAACAAGTAACCGAACTCATCTGAAAGTGTAGTTCGGTTACTTGTTCCAAACACGCAGGTTACCGAACTCTCTAATAATTTCTAGGAGTTACAGCGTTATGTTCGTTTGGTTCTCAACTAACCGAACTTTACAGCGTTATGTTCGGTTGATCATACTACATGCAACCGATTAGGAGTTCAATAGCACCGAGAAAGGTCAAGAACAAAACATTGAAAAGAGTCCGTCTTGATATGTGATAATTGCTTGAATCCAAGTTGGAGCATCACACGTGTAGGATTGGCCATAACGTATCCTTTTGGGTGGAACAACGACCCATGGTAGAATGCAACGTTAGCATACCTCAAAACTTGGCGGTTTCCTCTAACCTCCTTGTAAGGGTCGAAGACAACATCTTGGGTACTCATCGCGTCCAAAGACAACCTCATATCGATCAGTCGACCTATGTTACCGGGCTTCAGAGTGTTGTTGAACTCGTATTTCCTAGCTATAGGCGTATCGGGTTCGGGAAGGTCTTTGATCTTCAAGGAGGTCCAGTCCTTGAACAAGGTGGGGAAGTGTACATAAGCCCACACCTATTCCAAGGTGAAACAATAAGTTTTGTTTCTAAGTTCACGATAAGGGTACATGTGAACAATATACACAATAACATAAGGTTAAAAACAAAATTACCTGCAGTAGAGAGAAATTCCCGACAAATTGGTTGGTTTTATCCTTAGAGTCCCTTCTCATCTCCATCATCAAATGTGCCATTACCGCGGTGCCCCAAGAATAACCATAGACATCTTCCAATGGATCCAAGTACTGAAGGTAGTTCGCACTAACCCTGTTGCCATTAGTGTCAGGGAATACCCTAGTGCCCAAGATGTATAACAGGTATGCAGCGGCAGTATAACGAATTTCTTCAGGATCCCATCCATCCTCCAAACTTCTTTGCTTTGTGTTTTCAAACTTCTTCTTAATCAGCGTCAACTTGATTGTCTTTTTCCTACCATACTTGGATTCATAAAAGCTCTCCACAGAAGTTTTGTAGTCCTAACTCAACAGCTTCTTAGTCAGAGCGTGCAACATCGACCATTCGAGGTCCAGAGACTCGACTCCTTCTGCAATTGATTTGCCGGTAACATTCAAGCCTAGAATGTTCTGAGCATCATCAGGGATGAAGGTCATCTCCCCAAAAGGGAAGTGCATGGTATCGGTTTCACCATGATACCTTTCGACGAAGCAATTGACAGTCACGGAATCAGACTTCACATAATTTTCAACCAAAGCATATAGACCAGATTCCATTACTATTTGTTGGACCTCTTCACATTCCTCGGAAAATTTCCATTATTTTCGTAAACTAAAGTTCGGTGATATCCTTATTTTGCGAAGGAACCGAACTTATGGACTTCTGTTGTTCTAATACAAGGAGTTCGGTTAAAAGTATTTTTTGCGAATCAATCGAACTCTATTGGCTAAGTTCGGTTACTTTGTAGTTTTAAATTTTTTTTCTAAAAAACCGAACTCTATTGGCTAAGTTCGGTTATTTTGGAACTCAAGATAGTGGCCACAACAACACAGTTCGGTTAGACTGGATTTGTTTTTTTTTTTTCGGTTTTAAGGGTGGAGTTCGGTTACTTTGTAGTTTTAAATTTTTTTGCGAAACAACCGAACAGAGAGTTCGGTGACTTAGTTTTAAATCCAATAGAACCGAACTGTTCTTCGTGTTCTTCATTTTCAAGAAGTTCGGTTAGTAAAACCTTATTTTTGGAAAATCGGCCTAACTGATCATGGCTCTGTAACTCCTACTAAAACCCTATTTTGATGATTTCTATTCGATTGAAGCAATCAAAATCAAATTAAAGTGAAGGGTTTGTTGGAAAATACCTCCGGAATGGTCCCATGGCAGAATCAGGCTGCGGCTGGCGTCTTTTATACTCGATAAAATTATCATGTAACATAACTTAATTGTGATTGCATTGATGTTGTTACATTTCTTAAATAGGCGGTGGTGGTGGTGGTGGGAGGAGGTGGTGGTGGTAATCGGTGGTTGGTGGTGGTGATAATCGGAGGTGGTGGTGGTGGTAATCGGTGGTGGTGGGCGGTGGTGGTGGTAATCGATGGTTGTTGGTGGTGATAATCGGAGGTGGTGGTGGTGGTAATCGGTGGTGGTGGGCGGTGGTGGTGGGAGGAGGTGGTGGTTATGTATATCTAGGTGGTTATAAGGTTGGTTTTAAATTAAATTAGGTTAAGGGTAGGTTAGTCAATTCAACGTTTTAGGACACCCCTTATCACTATAGGGAAGGTGGCCTAATAAAATCATGGTCCCCAAAAAAATTATAATCACCAAAAAATCATTCTTTATAAATAAAACCCTAAAATGTGTGGTGTGCCCTTACCAAGGCAATAAGCGGCCCACTGGGCATAGTCCAATAGCAACCTTTACCCATCTGATTGAGGGTGGGAATATAACAGTATCCGGATCGAAAACCGAAATAGGAAAAGTTAAGTGTTATGCCCTTTCAAAACGTAGATTCCAATTTTGTGCACACTGTCACATGACATTTTATTGGATGACTGAAAGGAGACTTCTATGTAAACAAAAAAAAACGTTGTACAAAATTGGGAAAAATGCACCGACTTGTAGTTCACATTCGAAACAACAACCTCTTAGATTTTCCATGAGCCGAACTCTTTACTGAGAAAAAATATACTCGGTAGAATACCATGCTTAATTCTTTGGCCCCCAAAGCTACGGATGTGATAATATGTCCTTGCACCAAAAGAAAAGCTAGTATCTCCAGATCAATAACGTCTTAGAAAAATACCCCAAGAACCCTAGCATTGTTACTCAAGATTTTCACCCAGATCCGAATCTATCTGATTGATACAAAATTTCTTGTGTCAAGTTGCAATGCAAATGCTTACAGCCTCATGAACTAGTACATTCATATGAAATGGGATTACAGCCTCCTGATCTAGGCATTTTTGCAATGCAAATGCTTCTCCGGAAGCTGCTTGTCTACAAAGCTCTCATGTTGAAGCTACAAGGCACTCTCAATTACGATTCCATTCAAGTAAATAGGCTTCTTCCAGCAAAAACATAAACAACAGGACACTAGGACTTGCACATGGTGGATTCAAGGGGAAAAATTAATAAATTTCACTTGCATTGTTTTAGTAACTCAACAAACAAACAATGGTAGGAATTCCTTCGGATCAAAGTAGTTACAGGTATTGCACTTGAGTGTCTAATTCAGAACGAACAAACCCAAGATCAAATATTTGCATGCAATCTCAAATCTTATTAAGCCTAAAACGGAACAACATTTCTAAATTATAACCAAGTATCAATAGATACCCAAAAATTAGGGGTTAAGGAAGATCGTATAATTTTATTTGAATCTAGGAACTCAACCGTTTGAAATGGAAAATCTAGATTTTTCATTTAGAAATCACAAAAAAAAAAAAAAGCAAACTTGGTTACACGAGAATTCCACCAGATCGTGCAGTTTGAATCTTTACTCATAATTTAACCAAGTGAGAAGCCGAAGAAAAACAAAGGGAGACTGTTAGAATACGGGCATCCAACTCAAAACCTATTGGCAATGAGTGAAGAGGTCCCAAAGGATTATAAATCGTAGGATCTTAAATTGCCCAGACAATGTGGGACTAATAATCTCAACACGCACCCTCACGTGTAGCCTCCTTGGGTCTAACGCCGAGCGACTTATGCAATAGAAGGATGGTGGCCTAGCTGAAACATAGAAACATCAAGAAAATGAATGTATGTTCAAAGTGGAACATATATATGTTCGGTTAGCGTCCGATTTGAGATACCCTAAAGCTGGAAGCTTGAACTTCTCAGGTGAGGCTGCAGGTTGGATCGGCACGTAGCTTAGAATCAACAATCTTATTTTTGAGATGAAAAATCATAGTGCAGGTTATTCATGACTGTGTAGGATGTTCCCAGTAATCCATTTGAGAAAAAATCAAAGTGAAAGAGCTTCTTTTGGATTTTAAAGATTCAGAACAAAGAGGAGATCAAAACGGCGCAGTTGTGTAGTTTTGTTGAGAGTTAATGTAATGTTCCAGTAATGCCATGACCCAAAGACTTATTGTCATGACACTGGATCGCATCTAAGGCATCTAAAACATCCAGGAGCCATTCTCTCTCCTCATTTCCATTAGTGTCATGCCCCATAGCTTTGTTGTCATGACAATGAATCGTGTATGTTTTAGTAGAAGTTGTATGGACAAGAATAGTCCACATGTAGCTCTTCCCTTTGGTCTTAACCAAGTGAAGAAAGAGAATGTAACAAGATATTATTATCATCTTCTAAGTTAATGAAAATAGTGAGTGAGAAGAACTTATCAAGTTCCCACTTCTCCATTAACAGTATCATCATAAACACATTTAAAATCACCTCAAAACAAACAATAGTTAGTATCAGAGCCAAGATCAATCGATCTGATCTTGGTAGTAGGAAAAAATTCAATCAATACCCAATCAATCACGAAATCAACAAGATTCAAAGTTCTCAAATCTAGATCTAGAAAAGAAAAAACTCAATTTCTTCAATCAATCAACAACCCAATCAATGGCAAGTTCTAGCAACTCAAACCTTTATATTCAACAACCTTCAATCCCAATTTTTCATGGAGAAAATTATGATTTTTGGTCCATCAAGATGAAGACCTTATTCATGTCTCAAGATGTTTGGGAGGTTGTTAAAAACGGGTATGATGAAATTGAAGATACATCAACTCTAGAACAAGCAAAAAAGGATACAATCAAGGAGAGTAGGAAGAAGAATGCTAAAGCATCCATGTACATTCAACAAGGAGTTGGAGACACTATTCTACCAAGAGTAATTCACTTTCCTAAAGCTAAAGAAGCTTGGGATATTCTTCAAAAGGAGTATGGTGGAAACAAGAAGGTAAGAGAGTTGAAACTTCAATCATATATAAGAGATTTTGAAAATCTACATATGAAAGATAATTAAACATTGAATGAGTTTTCTTCTAGAGTTATTAAAATTCTTAATCAAATATTGATGTGTGGTGAAAAGATAGAAGAAAAAAGAATTTGTGAGAAGATGTTAAATTGCTTACCGGAAAAATTTGAACCCATTGTGGCGGTTTCGGAAGAAACAAAAGATCTTTCTACATTGGAGTCACAAGACTTATGGGCTCAATTGAAAGTTTATGAAGCAAGAGTGTCGAGACACGCCGAGAAGTCGATTGAGAGTGCATTTCAGTCTGTTGGAGAAACTATATAATAGTCCCACATAGCTAATTCCTTAGCTTAGATCTTAATATATAAGGTGTGGAGCCACTCCACTCATAGCCAATTGGTTTTGATTTGGAAGCCCACACTCTTCAAACATGGTATCAGAGCTAGGCCCGTATGAGAGTGGAATGAGAAGTATGCCCTAAGGGCTGCCCGTCCACCCGTACAGAGGTCCACGTTGTAGTGGCTTAATCTCCTCCGCCCTACACGTGGAGGGGGAGCATGTTGGAGAAACTATATAATAGTCCCACATAGCTAACTCCTTAGCTTAGATCTTAATATATAAGGTGTGGAGTCACTCCACTCATAACCAATTCGTTTTGAGTTGGAAGCCCACACACTTCAAACAAGTTTGATCTAAGATAGATTGAGAGTGTAGCTAGTTTATATATATATAAATAAACCCTAAAGTTGGTGGTTCCCTTATCCTCCTTATCAAGGGTAACAACTTCGATTGGAGCACAACAAGATGCCCGTAGAATTAACCCAATCCAACAAAGTGTCACCATATCGATTGGAGCACAACAAGATGCCCGTAGAATTAACCCAATCCAACAAAGTGTCACAATGAACCTTTGCAGCACCAAGTAAATGCTTGCTATATCCAATATGATGGGTATTTATTTTCTTTTCCTCAACCGGCAATTCTGAGCGAGTGTATAACCAAAATCTGATATTGAGAGATGCCCTTAATTAATTGTTCTCTTCTACACTCTTTGGATGAGTGCATGAGTGCGTGCTTATGTGCTGAGCTTATAGGGTAAGTCAGGGGTTACATTCGAGGAGAGGGTTTAAACTCTGGTTAAGCCATTTCCTTTTTTTGCTATTGACATGCCTTTGATTACGCAACAGTTCGAGAGGCAAGAAATTTTGAATTTTGGTTTGACTGAATCGGTGATTTGTATGAGGGGTCAAGGTGTAGATTTGAATGCAGTTGCCTTTTCTTAGAATTTTCAAGTGCATAGTACATCTTGAAACTCCACCACTGGAGTCCCCACAAAATACCAACCGGCATATCTGCTCAAAAAAATTAAGCTTCCATTTGATGAAAGCTTACATTTCAATATCTTATCATCTGGAGCCATGACATGGCTCAAAAATTATCTCGTGGCTCCAACTTGTAGCCTCAAATCTGCATTGTACTCGAAAATTTGGCTGGTAATCCAGAATCTGTTATATCGAGTCAAACCTCCTAGTTCAGTATGCGATCCAGAATGGTCTATTAGCCAAAATTGACCTCATGGTCCAAAATCTACCGCATGACCAGATTTACATTGATCCAAAACTTGTCTATGCACATATGTTTGGAATCAAAATCTATCCCACGATCGTAACTCAAAATAGGCGGTGTGCCCCTTATCAAGAGTAAAAACACTTCAATGTGTCACAATAAGAAGCCCACTGAACTAGCCCGCTGGACATAACCCAATAGTGACTTCTCCCTTCTAATGAAGTTACTGGCTGTGCCTGTGGCTTTAAAATATGCTCTAATATTTGCGTTCTAATCTAGAGTCTGTCATTGTGAATCAACATCTCTCAATTGATAGAATGACGCATTAGCTAAAGTTTATCTCATGGCCCAAAATGTACGGGATGGTCACCTTGTCACGTAATTTCCACCTCTAAAATTAGACTGCTGATCCAAAATTTGTCCATGTAATTCAAAATCTGTAATATAAAATATGGTTTCGACTTCAACTTGATTCTTAAATTTTTCCGGCGATTCTGATCCAAAATTGATTTCATAGCCCAATATCTGACTTGTGAGAGTCATGGTTCCAAAGTTGCTAGACAAGTCAGAAATGGCCAAGAGGAATTAATCAACTATGAATCGTAAAATTAATCACCCGATAACTAACCTTTTCATTTCATTATTTTTGTAGCAACCATGACCATTCAAACAAGAACAGAGACAGTAAACAAAACATTAACATATAACACTCTCTAAACAGCTTTATCTATGGAAAACATCAAGCAGTAAACTAGTAGTTAACTGGCAAATTTCAGGTGGATGCAGCTGCAGCTCCAGATAGAAGAGACTCGCGAAACGTTTTGCAGTGTGCTAACGTTTCATCGCGAGGTGGTAACCTCTCTTTCAGAATCTCAACATCAAGAACATCCTCAAACCATGCGTTAAGCAAAGGCATGTTCACTTCATCCACAAGCTTAACACCCACAATTTCTTCAGTAATTCTAGTCCAAAACGGAATCCATCCAATAGCAACGTCAGCAAATCCTATCTTTTCACCTCCGAAGAACTTACCCTTCAAACCCATTTCAAGAGTTTTCAGATTCTCCCGAGCTTCCTTTACTGCTTTTTCTAGCTCCTCACCTTGTTTAAGAAATGTACTAAAAATTGAAGGTTGACACTGTAAAACAGAAATATGACCATAAATCAAAATCATTTTTTCTGGTGAAGGGAATAAGAAAAGAGTGCAAAAACACTTACCTTGTCATCAGCGAACTTGGCCCAGAAACGTGCTTGTGCCTTCTCGTAAGGATCTTCAGGAAATATGGGATTTTGTTTCCAAGTTTCGTCAATATACTCAATGATAACTAGAGATTCCGCAACAGGTTTTCCATTGTGAACAAGTACTGGGATCTTTTTATGAACAGGGTTATACTGCAACAACATGGGACTTTTGTTCTTAAGATCTTCATCTATGTATTTGTATTCGACTCCTTTGATTTTGAGTGCCCATTCAACTCTAAGAGCAAAAGGACTTGCCCAGAATCCAATTAGCTTCACTTCATCTTTAGCCATTCCGTTCCTTCCTATCTTTGCTTACTCTTGTAGGAGATGAATGACTTTTTTATACTTTTCTTAATTGGTGGTCTCATCCGAAGTGGGTCAGGATTCAGGAAGCTTCATTTGATCTTCCATAATAAGTCATGATTTTGAATGCCGTGTTTTCCACAGAAAATTCAATCCGTGCAGATCTTGAAATTTAATGTTGGGTTTGAAATTACATATAGTGTACGTAAGGGATGACCTCATTAGGAACATTACTGTAAAATCTAGAGAACAAAGACATTCCAAAGTACTTCAATTGGCCGTCTAAATGGACCAAGATAAAAGTCTAGAGTTGAAAAGAAAGTTTGTTCCTTGTACAGATCTAACTTTTGTTTCTTTCTTGCCTTTTCGGACAGATCACTATGAACCTTCTAGTTCATAAATAGGTCTACATCAAGATAAACTGAGGATTCAAAATAGTGCAGGCCAATGTGTCTGCAGCAAAAGATGCAAAAGGACAAACAACTTGTTTGTTTGCAGCTGACTCATCTGAGTAGTCTGGATCTGAATCATCTGGATCTGAGTAAGATCACCTGACTCATCTGGATCTGATTCATTAAAGTCTGAGTCAGAAAATATGTTTGTTTTGTGAGTCAGATCTGACTCAGCTGACTAGATTTTTTTGGACAAAAAATGCCCTTGTACAGAATGGGCTAACTTTGCATCATTTTCATTTACAACCTTGAACTTTAAACAAATACATATATACATGGTGTTTATTCACCAATAATAATATGTTCAGTAGAAGCTGAATTGTAATTTGTACATAATGGGATTGTTATAAGGGGAAAAGTGCGAGTACTCAATAAGACGCCTCAAAATTCCCACCAGTTCGGAAGGTCTCTCATTGGCATAGCTTACACTAGTCCTTCCACCAAGATTACTGGCATAGCTAATTGAATAACTGCAGATGTACTAATTCCGTTCACTTTTATACCCGACCGTATAGAAGTTAGACCTCAACCAGCATTTTCTCAGAAGTGTAGCTGACAAATCCAAAGCCCCCTGACCTCCCAGTTTCCGTCTGTGATAACTCTAACTGTACATTAAATGATCCAATAAGTATTGAACATTTTATGTAAGAAAACACGAGTGTAATTTTCCTTATCTCAGCAATATTTTACATTTAAATATCAGGATCTCACAATACAATGGTGCATACAAAATTTAATTTTACTTGATTACTTTTTTGTGCCAAAAGAACAGGCAAACTATATATATCCTAAGAAAAGCTCGGTGCTCTTAGAAACAAGAATGGGCAAAACCATTGCAACTAATAAACAAGATGTGAAAAGAACAAACAATAGTCACTAACCGTCGGTAACTTCACCAAAGTTGTTGAATGCTTCCTTAAGTTGGTGGTCATCGGTATTATAAGAAAGACCTACAAGCAATAATAAAAATTAAGTTAAACAAACAGAAAAATATCATTTGAGGAGGATTTACATTATAATCTATCACTCACAGATACTAGAATACCTCCAATAAACAGAAAAATATCATTTAAGGAGGATTCACAAAGAGCTTTAAACCCCATTAGGATACTAGCTACAAAGTAATAAGGATATCAAGGCAGCTATCTGTTTGGACTAAGTAGCCTACATTAAATAATGCTTTTAGAAAATGGGAACATCACAACCACTTTTTAAAATGAAATCAACAACAGCATGAAAATGAAACTATATACCAGAAGCAATTTAAGTCATAACGAGACAATTCATAGACTGCAATCCAAATCCTTTCGTCAATCCGTTTATTTGCACAAAGCCCATATAAATTTCTCAAGTATAAGGTGTTTATACAGAACCTAGGATTCCAAATTTAAAACGAACATTTCATGGGCATAAGGTATAAACGACACCTCTGCATGATGAAACATCCATTTACATACAAAAATGTGCAAAAAGGAGATCCTCTTAAACCCATAGCCCATATGAGTGAGACCAACAAAAACTAATAGATTATCAGGACTTCATTTCTTCAATTTTAACCATCTGACACAACGGTACCACAATAAATGTCACAAGGACTACAAATACAGCCGCCATTACGACAAGATATTGTGAACCATAATAGCCTACTATGTAATAATACTTTCATAGAAATATAGGAAGAAATCTTGTTCAACTTCTAAGACTAGTAACTTGTTCAACTTCTGATGGCAAAAAGATAAACCAAAAATAAATCGATATTGCTAACATACCGTATAGTTAGAAAGGTTCATAACCAAAATAACATAACCAAATCGAAACACAAAATGCGGCTTCAGGGGAAACAAAAACACTTTCTAGATGATATTCTGAACTACTTATACCACTTCTTATTTTTTTCATTAGTATTTGCGCATTGAACAATATAAGATGTTGATATTGATATCGATATCTATCAAGGAAGAATGGTCCATGCAAAGGATGCTCAAGAGTGATTGTTTCAAAGCAGATTGATTATTAATCAAAGGCATCCAAATCAACTAAAAACATGCTAATAACAGTACATGGAATCTATAATTGAAAAATCCATATGCTATCATGCTTAATGATCATAGTTCTCTCCTTGACATTTTCACAAACACCATCTAAAAGCTAAAAAACATCCCATCAAATACTCACCTAGCAAAGCAAACCATCCTATAAGAACAAAGTAATCCAGTGAGTATGTGCATAGGAAACCCCTGGCTCTAAAAGAAAACAACATGGAAGGAAGAAACTATTATACCTTCACAAAACTCTAATCTTCGTCCCTCTTCCTTATTTCCTTCCCCCTTGAAGCCAATTAAGAATTCAAATCAGAATATAGAAAAAACCCATCTTCCAAAATCATCAAAAACCCATATGAAAATGATATAAAACATATGGACGAAGGATTATGGATGTTAAAATTATACCTGATGTTGATGGCTCTTTTATAACAAGCTGATGACTTGAAAGAATGGAGAGATTAGTCGAAACTGATGAAGGAGATGATGATATTAGTGGATTTGTTGAGAGAGGATGAAGGAGACATCAGATCAAGGGTTTTTCCCCATCTTCCATCTCTGCTCTCGATGGAAAAACCTGGACTGAAGAAACGAGGAAAAGAAAAAGGAAATGAAAAATGTGATTTAAAGGATCGAGGATATTTTCGTATATTCTTACGAATCGGGGGTTTGGGCGATTGAGTCAGGGGTAAGTTCGCACCTGAGTCCATAGGGTCCGACTCAGAGGTTGGCAGCTAGTCAGATCGCGAGTCAGGGCTTATGAAAAATGGAAAACAAACAGTCTAACTGATGACTCGGACCGAGTCAGGGGTTGACTCAGACCCAGACGCCGAGTCAGCTGCAAACAAACAAATTGAAAGTTTTGACGAGTGTCTAAATCTAAAATGTAGCAAGAGTACCATGGTATTTATCACCACCTAAAAACTCCTATGAATTGCACTTTGTCATCATATGAATTGCAGTATCACAACCTCAAAAACTCCTACAGAAAAATTGAGTACCATGGTCCATGAAGCCACATCTGTACAGTCTCCTAGTTCTAAGACAGCGAGAACATAGAACTGCTGAAAGAGTCAAACTACTTGTACACATAAATGTCTAAGAACTATCACAAGGCAAAGGGTCACATTACAAACAGACCTAATCAGCATTTTCAGGATCCAGACCACTAATAAACCGAATTGGCAATCCAATATATGCTCAAACCAGGAGTGTGTGCCTAAAGCACACATAATTTAGTTTGCTTTTCAGTGAAAACTGCTGCTATCTTGAGTCTCCAAATGACTAGTAAATGATTCTCAGATTTCGCAAAATGCCTAAACAAGTGTGATGTATCAGGTAATAGAGACAAAGCTGGCAAACAATTATCACATACCTCATCAATCCAACAGCTACTTTCCCAACCTGGCAACATTTGATACATAGATGTTCATGGTTATAACTGAAATAGAAATTTGAATACTTTGGCAGTTATGTAAATCAAAGGCATCAGTAATAGGCAAGAGTTCACATAATTACCTGTCCAAATTCGAATAAGCTCAGGTCTTTAGTCGTCCCTTCATCATAATCATCCGGAGTAATTAGACCATGGTCAATGATCTCGACATAACAAATTTACAAACAAATAGGCCATGTACATCCAAGCCTTATACGTCAAAACTGATTCACAAAAGCATAAACCTAGAAAGAACCTAGATCGCAGTTCAAGTTTCCACCAGAATTATTCATCAGATTAGAGCAAGAAGCCAAGTACATCCATTCCTTACACGTCTAAACTGATTCACAGAAACAGGTACCAGAACTTACAACAGATGCCGCTACAGATTACAGAATTGTCACCAACGTGCAAACCACATTCCAACACAAAGAAAGTAGCACATTATCAACTTTCCCTCGCTTTTTATGTTTTTTTTTTTATAACTCAACCAACAAACAATTACTAAAACACTCCCATATAACAATGGTAAGCTGAAAAACTACATCAAGTATATTAGACAGAGATAAGTCTTGGAACATGCCTCAACTACGAAGCTGTAAGCAGCTTATCACTAGGCATCAGGCATATATAGAAGAATCACAAACAAATAACTTTATATAACCATCATAATTTTTACCAAGAGTACACTGTAAAATCAAGTTGAAAACTATCTCCCAATAGCCATAGAAGATCAAAGTACTAATAGCACAGCATCAATTTCTACTCAGGCTATCAAAATCTCACCCCTAAATAAACTCATGCTTGTCTTGTAGGAATTATATCAAACCCCTAAGAGGTAACACAATCCAGAACAAACAAACCTAGGTTCAGAATGTAATCCCCATTCATATAAGACTACTACAAACGAAAATTTCTAATTTCTAACGATAAAATCAGATACCCAAAAATAGGGGTGTTTCAGGAAGATCATATTATTTACACACAGATAGATAATTAAATATATTTATTTCCGGCAATTTTCAAGCTGCAAATTGTTTGGCTACATTCCAGACTTTTGTTTAGAATTTTCCAAAGAAAAAAAAAAATAGCTACATAGATGGAGAATTCCACTGTGTCTTGGGGTCGGAATCCTGACTTTGGATTTATAATCCACTAGGCCTAATACAAGTACCAGAAAGGGAGACAATGAGAACCAGTAAATCTCCGTCACGCAGAAACACACCGGCCAATCGATCATTTGATTTGTTCTAGGATGATGCAGCCGGTCGAACTTGTTGGTTTTGCAGACTTACTTTCCAGAGGAAAAATCATAGTGCAGGTCGTTTTCGAATTTCGAGTGTTTAGGTAGATGTGAGGATCTTCTTCCCAATAATCCATCTGATCAGATTGAAATGAAGGAGTTCTTTCTGGATAATAGAGATTCAGAACAGAAAGACAAATACGGCCAAGTTGCAATTTGGTTCTAGTGAGAATGAGATAGAGAGGGTAGTCACTAGTAGTTTATAAATGAAACCCTAAAATGTTAGGGGTGCCCTTACCCTTATCAAGGGGAACCATAAAGTGTTAGGAGTACCCTAAAATGTTAGAGGGCCTACAAAATTAGCCCTAACTGTACAACCTAGGATGCTGACCACCTTACTGCACAAACCAGGGAGCAGGAAACACCAAAACTGGTGGTCAATTTTTTTTTCATTCTATTGAATCCTAAAAAGAATAAAAAATTATTCATTCTGATACAAAGTTGGCAGCTATTGGAAGTTCTTTTTAAGAGGTAATTGTCACCATCATTGTTTCTCAATTTTCTAGTTCATAAATAGGTTTACATGAAAAAATAATTAGTGTTAAAAGGAGTACAATTGACCCAACAAGACTCAGGTTGACTAGTACAGAACACAAAACTGGTGTTACGATAGGGATGATAGTGCCATTGACACATTCTGCGTTATCCTGGCATGAATGGGTACCTGCACAAAGAAACCCATATTGGGTAGTTATAATCTGTAGCCAATAAGAAAAGAAAAGAATATGCATGCCTGCAAATTGCAGTTACCTCCAATGTTGGAATCTCAAATTTCGACTTTGTGATTGTTTCATAAAGGAAAATATATCTGCAGTTTGAAAATTCGAGCGGACATAGTTAACATGAGTGTCTAGAGCTAAATTGCAGGAATTAGTATAAAAATAAATGATGTGTATTTTCTCCAGAAATCAGAATGTGTGGATTTATTGAAAGTTGACAAGAACATGATGTTACTAAATAAATAACTACCTCCAAGCAAGTTCGGAAACAAGTTCTTTAGGAGCATCAGGGAGGACCTACATAGCTCGGATGTCAGCAAGAGTGAGTCAATGCCACCAATGTGCATATAGGAGTCTTTTATTTTCGTCAATAATTGCTAAACTTGAGAAAGATAAAGATACCTTGTCTTCATATGGATTGCAGTGATCTTTGAACCATAACCTCAAAAACTCCTACAAAAAAATTTGATACCACGATTCAGCAACATCTCTACAATCTTCTAGTCTAAGATAGTGTGAACATAGAACTGCAGAACGCGTCATACTACTTGTACACAACTACATGCATAAAAATTATCTTAACGCAAAGAGTCAGCACTACGAACAGACCTTATCAACATTTTCAGGTTCAAGACCATTACGAAACCGTTCTTCATATGAATTGGCAATCCAATATCTGCTCGAATCAGGGGTGTGTACCTAAAACAAAACAGAATTATAGTTGGTTTTAAGTGAACACTAAAGCTGCTGCTATCTTGAGTATTCAAATGACTAATTTTCAGATTTCACATAATGTTAAATGAAATGCAATGCATCAGATAATAGCGACAAAGCTGACATACAGTTATCACCTACCTCATCGATCAGATAAATTGTGCCATCAGCTCCCTTGCCAAACTCATACTTGGTATCAACTAATAACAGACCATGTTCCAAAGCCACACGCTGTAATTCCAAAAAGAAACGAAAGGTTGCAATGTCAGGGATAAACAATATGTTTCAGCCTGGCAACATTTGATAACAATTACATTTCACCCTGGCAACATTTCATCGCACTCTCAATATAGAAGTTCATGGTTGTGACTGAAATTGAAATTCGAATACTTCGGCAGTTATGTTAATAAAAGGCATCCGTAACAGGCAGGATTCACATAATTACCTGTCCAAATTCAAATAAGCTCAGTGCTTTAGTCCTCACTTCATCATAATCATCTGGAGTCATTAGACCACGTTTAATAATCTGGACATAACATATTCACAAAAAGAGAAGATTTAGCTACCTTGATCCTGTAAGAATATAAGATACACATATTGCAGCTGGATCTAAATGGGAACAAAATGATAACTCCGGATAACTTAAACGGGATAAGAAGGATATAATGACAGACGTACCTCGTCAGGAGTTACTGGAACATCATGATCTATAGCTTTAGTAGTTGGTGTCAGAATATTGGCAGAAAGCTTTTCATTTTTCACCATTCCTTTCATAAATTCACAGAAATTCAGATTGACATTTAAATTCAATAAATGGAAAAAACAATCACTTTGGTATAAAACTCACCTTCAGGGAGAGCATTTCCACAATAATTTCTGACACCGTTCTTGTAGACCGTCCATAATGATGTATCAGTACTCCCAGTCACAAACCCTCTAACTACGAATGTTCAACAAACCCATAGATATTAACAAACCACAATCTCATGTTGCACAATAAAGTAGACATCTAACTAGACAAACAAGATAAAAATCATCACCATGAAACTGAGTTACTCACCAACAAATTCAACTGGAAAAACCGTGCATTTCTTTGCGATGGTTACATTTTTATCAGGAGATGAAACAACTGCATTTGGTGTGATGTGGCGAGTTTTATCAAACCACCATAAACTTGTCTCATTTAGAACCTGAATCATTCATGTAAACCAATCCAACAACATCAGAAAGTATAT